>NW_013955328.1:7382-8702 GCF_001266775.1 Austrofundulus limnaeus
GACCTTACAGACCCTACAGACCTTACAGACCCTACAGACCTTACAGACCCTACAGACCCTACAGACTTTACAGACCCTACAGACCTTACAGAACTTACAGACCCTACTGATCTTACAGACCTTACAGAATCTACAGGACCTACAGCACCTACAGACCCTACAGACCCTACAGAACCTACAGACCTTACAGACCCTACAGATCTTACAGAACCTACAGACGCTACAGACCATACAGACCCTACAGACCATACAGACCCTACAGACCCTACACGCCCTGATCTTAAAGACCCTACAGACCTTACAGACCCTACAGAACCTACAGACCTTACAGACCCTACAGACCCTACAGACTTTACAGACCCTACAGACCTTACAGAACTTACAGACCCTACTGATCTTACAGACCTTACAGAATCTACAGGACCTACAGCACCTACAGACCCTACAGACCCTACAGAACCTACAGACCTTACAGACCCTACAGATCTTACAGAACCTACAGACCCTACAGATCTTACAGAACCTACAGACCCTACAGACCATACAGACCCTACAGACCCTACACGCCCTGATCTTAAAGACCCTACAGACCTTACAGACCCTACAGAACCTACAGACCTTACAGACCCTACAGATCTTACAGACCCTACAGACCTTACAGACCTAACAGTGCTTACAGACCTTACAGACCTTACAGACTCTACAGACCTTGCAGACCCTACAGACCTTACAGACCCTACAGAACCTACAGACCTTACAGACCCTACAGATCTTACAGACCCTACAGACCTTACAGACCTAACAGTGCTTACAGACCTTACAGACCTTACAGACTCTACAGACCTTGCAGACCCTACAGACCTTACAGACCCTACAGAACCTACAGACACTACAGACCCTACATACCTTAAAGACCTTACAGACCCTACATACCTTACAGACACTACAGACCCTACATACCTTAAAGACCTTACAGACCCTACATACCTTACAGACCCTACAGACCTTACAGACCCTACAGACCTTACAGACCTTACAGACCTTACAGAATCTACAGAACCTACAGACCTTACAGACCCTACAGATCTTACAGACCCTACAGACCCTACAGACCCTAAAGACCTTACAGATCCTACAGACCTTACAGACCCTACAGATCTTACAGACCTTACAGACCCTACAGACCTTACATTGCTTACAGACCTTACAGACTCTACAGACCTTGCAGACCCTACAGACCTTACAGACCCTACAGAACCTACAGACACTACAGACCCTACATACCTTAAAGACCTTACAGACCCTACATACCTTACAGAC
>NW_013955328.1:9019-9282 GCF_001266775.1 Austrofundulus limnaeus
CAGACCCTACAAAACCTACAGACCCTACAAAACCTACAGACCCTACAGATCCTACAGAACCTACAGAACCTACAGACCCTACACGCCCTGATCTTAAATACCTTACAGACCTTACAGACCCTACAGAACCTACAGACCTTACAGACCCTACAGACTCTACAGACCCTAAAGAACCTACAGACCCTACAAAACCTACAGACCCTATAGAACCTAAAGACCTTACAGACCTTACAGACCTTACAGACCCTACAGACCCTACAGAT
>NW_013955328.1:10196-10840 GCF_001266775.1 Austrofundulus limnaeus
AGACACTACAGACCCTAATGACCCTACAGACACTACAGACCGTACAGACCTTACAGACCCTACAGAACCTACAGACCTTACAGACCCTACAGAACCTACAGACCTTACAGACCCTACAGAACCTACAGACACTACAGACCCTACATACCTTAAAGACCTTACAGACCCTACAGAACCTACAGACCCTACAGACCCTACAGACCTTGCAGACCTTACAGACCTTACCGACCCTACAAACCCTACAGACCTTTCAGACCCTACAGACCCTACAGACCTTACAGACCCTATAGATCCTACAGACCCTACAGAACCTACAGACCCTACAGACCCTAAAGAACCTACATACATTACAGACCTTACAGACCTTACAGACCCTACAGACCCTACAGAACCTACAGACCTTACAGACCCTATAGAACCTACAGACCTTACAGACCCTATAGACCCTACATACCTTACAGACCCTACAGACCCTACAGACCCTAGAGATCCTACAGACCCTACAGACCCTAGAGATCCTACAGACCCTACAGACCTTACAGACCCTATAGACTCTACAGACCCTAAAGAACCTATAGAACCTACAGAACCTACAGACCCTACAGACCCTACAAAACCTACAGACCCTACAAAACCTACAGACC
>NW_013955328.1:11840-12920 GCF_001266775.1 Austrofundulus limnaeus
CTTACAGACCCTACAGAACCTACAGACCCTACAGACCATACAGACCCTAATGACCCTACACGCCCTGATCTTAAAGACCCTACAGATCTTACAGACCCTACAGAACCTACAGACCTTACAGAACTTACAGACCCTACAGAACCTACAGACTCTACAGACCATACAGACCCTACAGACCCTACACGCCCTGATCTTACAGACCCTACAGACCCTACAGACCTTACAGACCCTACAGACCTTACAGAACTTACTGACCCTACAGAACCTACAGACTCTACAGACCATACAGACCCTACAGACCCTACACGCCCTGATCTTAAAGACCCTATAGACCTTACAGACCCTACAGAACCTACAGACCCTACAGATCTTACAGACCTTACAGACCCTACAGACCTTACAGACCTTACAGACTCTACAGACCTTGCAGACCCTACAGACCTTACAGACCCTACAGAACCTATAGACACTACAGACCTTACAGACCCTACAGACCTTACAGACCCTATAGACCTTACAGAAACTGCAGACCCTACAGACCTTACAGACCCTACAGACCCTACAGATCTTACAGACCCTACAGATCTTACAGACCTTACAGAATCTACAGAACCTACAGACCCTACAGACCCTACAGAACTAACATACCTTACAGACCCTACAGACCTTACAGACCCTACACACCCAGAACTTACAGACCCTACAGACCTTACAGACCCTACAGACCTTACAGACCTGACAGACCCTACAGACCTTACAGACCCTACAGATCTTACAGACCTTACAGAATCTACAGAACCTACAGACCCTACAGACCTTACAGACCCTACAGATCTTACAGACCTTACAGAATCTACANACCCTAAAGAACCTATAGACCCTACAAAACCTACAGACCCTATAGAACCTAAAGACCTTACAGACCCTACAGACCCTACAGACCTTACAGACCCTACAGATCTAACAGACCCTACAGAACCTACAGACCCTACAGCACCTACAGACCCTACAGACCCTGCAGACCTTACAGACCCTACAAACCCTACAGACCTTGCAGACCCTACAGACCCTACAAAACCT
>NW_013955329.1:0-697 GCF_001266775.1 Austrofundulus limnaeus
TTGGTGAGGACAGACCTGTTGGTGAGGACAGACCTGTTGGTGAGGACAGACCTGTTGGTGAGGACAGACCTGTTGGTGAGGACAGACCTGTTGGTGAGGACAGACCTGTTAGTGAGGATAGACCTGTTAGTGAGGACAGACCTGTTGGTGAGGACAGACCTGTTGGTGAGGACAGACCTTTTAGTGAGGACAGACCTGTTAGTGAGGACAGACCTGTTGGTGAGGACAGACCTGTTGGTGAGGACAGACCTTTTGGTGAGGACGGACCTGTTGGTGAGGACGGACCTGTTGGTGAGGACGGACCTGTTGGTGAGGACAGACCTGTTGGTGAGGACAGACCTGTTGGTGAGGACAGACCTGTTGGTGAGGACAGACCTGTTAGTGAGGATGGACCTGTTAGTGAGGACGGACCTTTTAGTGAGGACGGACCTGTTAGTGAGGACAGACCTTTTAGTGAGGACGGACCTGTTAGTGAGGACAGACCTGTTAGTGAGGATGGACCTGTTAGTGAGGACAGACCTGTTAGTGAGGACGGACCTTTTAGTGAGGACGGACCTGTTAGTGAGGACAGACCTGTTAGTGAGGATGGACCTGTTAGTGAGGACAGACCTGTTAGTGAGGACGGACCTGTTAGTGAGGACAGACCTGTTGGTGAGGACAGACCTGTTAGTGAGGACGGACCTGTTAGTGAGGACAG
>NW_013955329.1:1147-2703 GCF_001266775.1 Austrofundulus limnaeus
ACCCTTTAGGGTCTGAGGTTGACCTTTGACCCGTAACTGAACCCTGTAGGGTCTGACGTTGACCTTTGACCCGTAAATGAACCCTTTAGGGTCTGAGGTTGACCTTTGACCCGTAACTGAACCCTGTAGGGTCTGAGGTTGACCTTTGACCTGTAACTGAACCCTGTAGGGTCTGAGGTTGACCTTTGACCTGTAGCTGAACCCTATAGGGTCTGAGGTTGACCTTTGACCTGTAACTGAACCCCGTAGGGTCTGAGGTTGACCTTTGACCCGTAACTGAACCCTGTAGGGTCTGACGTTGACCTTTGACCCGTAACTGAACCCGGTAGGGTCTGAGGTTGACCTTTGACCTGTAGCTGAACCCTATAGGGTCTGAGGTTGACCTTTGACCTGTAACTGAACCCCGTAGGGTCTGAGGTTGACCTTTGACGCGTTACTGAACCCTGTAGGGTCTGACGTTGACCTTTGACCCGTAGCTCAACCCTGTAGGGTCTGAGGTTGACCTTTGACCTGTAACTGAACCCTGTAGGGTCTGAGGTTGACCTTTGACCTGTAACAGAACGCTGTAGGGTCTGAGGTTGACCTTTGACCCGTAACTGAACGCTGTAGGGTCTGACGTTGACCTTTGACCCGTAACTGAACCCTGTAGGGTCTGAGGTTGACCTTTGACCTGTAGCTGAACCCTGTAGGGTCTGAGGTTGACCTTTGACCCGTAACTGAACCCTGTAGGGTCTGAGGTTGACCTTTGACCTGTAGCTGAGGCTTTTTTCTGAGTATTGCACAGTCTGACCTTGGGGGCGACTGTTCCAGGTGGTTCAGTAGGTTTTATTTATCAGGTCAGACTTTGGGTTTTAAGCTCAGCAGCACCAAACGTCTTCAGGTTCTGACCGTCAGAACTTTAATCTGGATTCTCACGTCAGATTAAAGTTTGAAAAGTTTCTGAGCTTTATTTTGAAAGACTTTATTTTTTGTAACAACCTGATTATTTGACCTCAGATTGTCAGTTTGTTGAACTGAAAAATGTTTTTTATTCACTTCAATTTTTTTAAAATGACCAATATTCACCTTTAATCAACTTTGTGTTTTTGTGTTAAACTTGTTTTTTGTCGACAAAAATGATCAAATCTGTGCAGATTTCTTTAAATCAGTGTTTTTTAGGAACAAATATCTTCCAGGATTTTATTTTTATATTCTGAACACTAAATATTCTGTTCCTCATAAAGAATATTTGTTCTTTCCTGATATTCATGTTAGTTTTACTGCATTTGTTGTTGTTTACCTCATGTTTGTTTACAGCCATGTGTTGAGTTTGAGCAGCAGCAGACTTTAGGTTTCTGCTCAGAACTTGATGGAGGTCCAACAGAACCAGACTCACATCTGAAATAAGCTTTATTCTTCATAAACGTCTTTATTAAACTGATGAATGTGAACTGAACAAATAAATGAATTTCTTTAGTTTGACACTGAATCTGCCTTTGTTATTATTTGTAATTTTTATTTTTAAAGGTTTTCAACATTTAACGCACACACACACACACACACACACACACACACAC
>NW_013955329.1:3565-3997 GCF_001266775.1 Austrofundulus limnaeus
TCATGTACAGTGTTAATCCACTCATGTACAGTGTTAATCCACTCGTGTCGTGTACAGTGTTAATCCACTCATGTACAGTGTTAATCCACTCGTGTACAGTGTTAATCCCCTCGTGTACAGTGTTAATATACTCGTGTACAGTGTTAATCCACTCGTGTACAGTGTTAATCCACTCGTGGTCAGTGTTAATATACTCGTGTACAGTGTTAATCCACTCGTGTACAGTGTTAATATACTCGTTTACAGTGTTAATCCACTCGTGTACAGTGTTAATATACTCGTGTACAGTGTTAATCCACTCGTGTCATGTACAGTGTTAATCCACTCGTGTACAGTGTTAATCCACTCGTGTACAGTGTTAATCCACTCGTGTCGTGTACAGTGTTAATCCACTCATGTACAGTGTTAATCCACTCATGTACAGTGTTAATC
>NW_013955329.1:4920-5885 GCF_001266775.1 Austrofundulus limnaeus
CACACACACACACACACACACACACACACACACACACACAGCAGTAGAAGCACCCTAATGGAAAAAGTTCGGTCCATAAAAAGCTCGGTGGAGCAGCACAGCTATCAGAGTCACTCAGAGGTCAGAGGTGGAAGGAAACCGGGCCGACGCTGGCCCGGCTCGAGCCGGACTGCAGGGGCAGGGACATGTTCTCCTCTCCGGCCGGCTCGGAGGAGGCCTCGTCCAGTCACCAGAGGACTGCTGACAAAGACAGAGACCCGACAGGTTTCTGGGCCCGGTTCTGTTTCCTGTTTGCACACATGAGGAAAGGCCTGTGAGGGGCCAGAGCCAGACACAGAAGACGTCTGTCCCCCCTGAGACCTGCAGCTTCATGGTGTCAGAATAAAGTTTATTAGACACATGATCTGATGAGGACCTCAGCTGAGACAAGAGAGTCCTGGGTCTGTGTCAGAACTGGTCCTGACGGTCTCAGACCTGGTCCTGACTCTCTCAGACCTGGTCCTGATGATCTCAGACCTGGTCCTGACTCTGTCAGACCTGGTCCTGACTCTGTCAGACTTAGTACTGATGGTCTCAGACCTGGTCCTGACTCTCTCAGACCTGGTCCTGACTCTCTCAGTCCTGGTCCTGACTCTCTCAAACTTGGTCCTGATGGTCTCAGACCTGGTCCTGACTCTCTCAGACTTAGTCCTGATGATCTCAGACCTGGTCCTGACTCTCTCAGACTTAGTCCTGATGGTCTCAGACCTGGTCCTGACACTCTCAGACTTGGTCCTGATGGTCTCAGACCTGGTCCTGACTCTCTCAGACTTGGTCCTGATGGTCTCAGACCTGGTCCTGACTCTCTCAGTCCTGGTCCTGATGGTCTCAGACCTGGTCCTGACTCTCTCAGACCTGGTCCTGACTCTCTCAGACTTGGTCCTGATGGTCTCAGACCTGGTCCTGACTCTCTCAGACTTTGTCCT
>NW_013955329.1:6043-7009 GCF_001266775.1 Austrofundulus limnaeus
TCACTTCACTTCATCACTTCACTCTATCACTTCACTGTTTTACTTCACTCTATCACTTCACTCTATCAATTCACTGTTTTACTTCACGCTATCACTTCACTGTTTTACTTCACTCTATCACTTCACTCTATCACCTCACTGTTTTCCTTCACTCTATCACTTCACTCTATCAATTCACTGTTTTATTTCACTCTATCACTTCACTCTATCACTTCACTCTATCACTTCACTGTTTTACTTCACTCTATCACTTCACTCTATCACCTCACTGTTTTCCTTCACTCTATCACTTCACTCTATCAATTCACTGTTTTATTTCACTCTATCACTTCACTCTATCACTTCACTCTATCACTTCACTGTTTTACTTCACTCTATCACTTCACTCTATCACTTCACTCTATCACTTCACTTCATCACTTCACTCTATCACTTCACTGTTTTACTTCACTCTATCACTTCACTCTATCAATTCACTGTTTTACTTCACTCTATCACTTCACTCTATCACTTCACTCTATCACTTCACTGTTTTACTTCACTCTATCACTTCACTCTATCACTTCACTGTTTTACTTCTCTCTATCACTTCACTCTATCACTTCACTGTTTTACTTTACACTATCACTTCACTCTATCACTTCACTTTAGCACTTCACTGTTTTACTTCACTCTATCACTTCACTCTATTGCTTCACTGTTTTACTTCACTGTTTTACTTCACTCTACCACTTCACTCTATCACTTCATTGTTTTACTTCACTCTATCACTTCACTGTTTTACTTCACTCTATCACTTCACTCTATCACTTCACTCTATCACTTCACTGTTTTACTTCACTCTATCACTTCACTCTATCACTTCACTCTATCACTTCACTGTTTTACTTCACTCTATCACTTCACTCAATCACTTCACTCTATCACTTCACTGTTTTACTTCACTCTATCACTTCACTCAATCAC
>NW_013955329.1:7590-8118 GCF_001266775.1 Austrofundulus limnaeus
ATGTGATTTAAACCCAGTCTACATGAACCAGATGTGATTTAAACCCAGTCTACATGAACTAATTGTGATTTAAACCCAGTTTACATGAACCAGTTGTTATTTAGACCCAGTCTACATGAACCAGATGTGGTTTAGATCCAGTCTACATGAACCAATTGTGATTTAAACCCAGTTTACATGAACCAGGTGTTATTTAGACCCAGTCTACATGAACCAGATGTGGTTTAGATCCAGTCTACATGAACCAATTGTGATTTAAACCCAGTTTACATGAACCAGTTGTGATTTAAAGCCAGTCTACATGAACCAGATGTGGTTTAGATCCAGTCTACATGAACCAATTGTGATTTAAACCCAGTTTACATGAACCAGTTGTGATTTAAAGCCAGTCTACATGAACCAGATGTGGTTTAGATCCAGTCTACATGAACCAATTGTGATTTAAACCCAGTTTACATGAACCAGTTGTGATTTAAACCCAGTCTACATGAACCAGTTGTGATTTAAACCCAGTCTACATGAACCAGG
>NW_013955329.1:9085-10871 GCF_001266775.1 Austrofundulus limnaeus
GTTATTTAGCTGCTGTTTAGCTGCTGTGTAGCTGTTATTTAGCTGCTGTTTAGCTGCTGTGTAGCTGTTCTTTAGCTGCTGTGTAGCTGCTGTGTAGCTGCTGTTTAGCTGTTATTTAGCTGCTGTTTAGCTGCTGTGTAGCTGTTCTTTAGCTGCTGTTTAGCTGCTGTGTAGCTGCTGTTTAGCTGTTCTTTAGCTGCTGTGTAGCTGCTGTTTAGCTGTTCTTTAGCTGCTGTTTAGCTGCTGTGTAGCTGCTGTTTAGCTGTTCTTTAGCTGCTGTGTAGCTGCTGTTTAGCTGTTCTTTAGCTGCTGTTTAGCTGCTGTGTAGCTGCTGTTTAGCTGTTCTTTAGCTGCTGTTTAGCTGCTGTTTAGCTGTTCTTTAGCTGCTGTTTAGCTGCTGTGTAGCTGTTCTTTAGCTGCTGTTTAGCTGTTCTTTAGCTGCTGTGTAGCTGTTCTTTAGCTGCTGTTTAGCTGCTGTTTAGCTGTTCTTTAGCTGCTGTGTAGCTGTTCTTTAGCTGCTGTGTAGCTGTTCTTTAGCTGCTGTGTAGCTGTTCTTTAGCTGCTGTTTAGCTGTTCTTTAGCTGCTGTTTAGCTGTTCTTTAGCTGCTGTTTAGCTGCTGTGTAGCTGCTGTGTAGCTGTTCTTTAGCTGCTGTGTAGCTGTTGTTTAGCTCCTGTTTAGCTGTTGTTTAGCTACTGTTTAGCTGTTGTTTAACTTGTGCTTCACTTTAAACCTTCAGTTGTTAAAAGAAGCTGTTTTTAAAAATATTCTGCACATTTTTAAAACGATGTTTTTATTCAGACTGAAGTTCCTTCAAGAACACTGGAGGTCAAAAATATTTAGTGTTTTAATAACTGCGACCCATGAGGGACATTGTGTTGGTGTGNAAGAAATAAAGTCCAGCAGGAATGTTGGAGTCTGCTGCTGACAGCAAACAGCTGATGGAGGTCAGAACATCTACAGATACAAGAACCTTCAGCTGATGGAGGTCAGAACATCTACAGATACAAGAACCTTCAGCTGATTGAGGTCAGAACATCTACAGATACAAGAACCTTCAGCTGATGGAGGTCAGAACATCTACAGATACAAGAACCTTCAGCTGATGGAGGTCAGAACATCTACAGATACAAGAACCTTCACTTTTATTCCACCTGATTTATGATCATCAGGCTTCAGAGGCAGGAGGTGCCTACAGCCTGCAGACACTCCCAACATCTGAGAAGCTTCACTCTTCCTCCTGGTCTTCATGTCGATCGTGGTCTTCATGTTGTTCCTGGTCTTCATGTTGATCTTGGTCTTCATGTCAATCTTGGTCTTCATGTTGTTCCTGGTCTTCATGTCTGTCCTGGTCTTCATGTCTGTCCTGGTCTTCATGTCTGTGCTGGTCTTCATGTCGATCCTGGTCTTCATGTCGATCCTGGTCTTCATGTCGATCCTGGTCTTCATGTTGTTCCTGGTCTTCATGTCGATCGTGGTCTTCATGTCGATCGTGGTCTTCATGTCGATTGTGGTCTTCATGTTGTTCCTGGTCTTCATGTTGTTCCTGGTCTTCATGTTGTTCCTGGCCTTCATGTTGTTCCTGGTCTTCTTGTCGTTCCTGGTCTTCATGTCGATCCTGGTCTTCATGTCGATCCTGGTCTTCATGTCGATCCTGGTCTTCATGTCGATCCTGGTCTTCATGTTGATCCTGGTCTTCATGTCGATCCTGGTCTTCATGTCGATCCTGGTCTTCATGTCGATCCTGGTCTTCATGTCGATCCTGGTCTTCATGTTGATCCTGATCT
>NW_013955329.1:11871-12459 GCF_001266775.1 Austrofundulus limnaeus
ATGCTATATTTCCTTATATGTATTAGCTCAGTGCTAGCGCGACAAGCTAAACTGAGGTAAGATGCTTAAGATACTTTTAAGATACTTGTACTTTTACTCAAGTATAACTTTGAGGTACTTTATACAGGACTGCTCAGTGGTTCTGAACCTGTTTTCCTCAGAAAACTCCATTTTTTCCAAACCAAGCTACACTCAGATCAGTTCAGCTGCTTCAGCTGCTGGATCTGAGTGAAACATTCAGCTGATGTGCCGCTCGTCAGCGAGCAGAAACCCCACCCACCCGGCTGGCTGCTGCGTCAGCCGGGCTGTAAATGGTGCGTAGCCTCAGAGGACACTGATCCGGTTCTTCTTCTGCAGACCCAACGTGTGCGGCTCCAGGAACAACGCCTACTGCTGCCCCGGCTGGAAGACTCTGACCGGAGGGAACCAGTGCATTGTTCGTAAGTATCTCCTGTCTGTTAGCAAAATATCTCAGCAGTGCATGCATTTTCAAAGGGAGGTCTGAGAGGGTCCAGAGTCCTGCTCCATGACAGGTCAGCTGGTTTCACTGAGCTGTGTGTGTGTGTGTGTGTGTGTGTGTGTGTGTGT
>NW_013955329.1:13459-13892 GCF_001266775.1 Austrofundulus limnaeus
CTTCATGTTGATCCTGATCTTCATGTCAGACTTGGTCTTGACCTGTAGACTGTTTGATGTAGATCAGTGGCAGTGTTGTAAAGTAACAAAGTACAAATTATTTTTATTTCTACTTATTTATTAACCGTTCTTTAACCAGGCAAGTCCTGTTGAGATCTCAGATCTCTTTTTCAAGGGAGGCCTGGGTCTGAAGGTCACCTATTGTACATATTTTTGGGGGGTGGGGGAATTTGGAGTACCCGAAGAAAACCCACGCAAGCATGAGGAGAACATGCAAACTTCACACAGAAAGAACCCAGGTCCGAACCAGGGATCAAACCCTTCTTGCTGTGGGGCGTCGGTGCTAACCACTGATCCGCCGTGCTGTACTTCTTACATTTTAAAGGGATCCATGATTAGTTGTAACATTAGACTTTATTTGATAAACATTTAT
>NW_013955330.1:0-5562 GCF_001266775.1 Austrofundulus limnaeus
CCCCCCCCCCAACCAGCTGAAACAGCTGAAAACAACTCATCTTCAAAAGTGTCTTACTCAGACGCCCTTACATCGCCATCAGTTTTTCATCAAATGCTTGTTTCAGATCAAATCTGATGCTTCCTGTCAGAGGTGCCTCAGGCTGCTCCACATGTCCTGCAGCTGTTCACGCTCGCTAATCCTAAAATCCTTTCAAAATGGCCGTCCAGAAATTGTCTTTGTTGTAAAGCTCTGTAAAGTAGCATTTTACATGAAACAATTTGAATACTCTGGTGGCGTTTTAAGATTTAACTTCTTATTAGCTGTTAGCTCGTCCATCTGCATTTGGTTCGCTGTCGTTTTTTTCTGTTTCAAACCAAATTCGCAAAAAGAAAACAACCGTGATTTATTTTGTTTTGTTTTGTTCTTCCATTTTTAAAGCTTAAATGCAAAAAATATAAAGTGGAACTAATAAAAAGTCCCGTGTTTTATTTTTAATTGAGCTATTTAAATCCAAAAATAAAATATACGATTGGGGTTTTTTTTGTGTTTTTTTTTTTATGTGTAGCGTTATCGATAATTGATGGAAGTCGCCAAAAAAGAAGATTTTATAGAGACTGGAAGATGGCTTAAAACCAGAAATGGTTCCTACAGATATTAACAATGGCTGCAGAGCCTTATTCTGCACAACTTTGAATATTGAGTAAATTTTCTCAGTAGCTGTGTTTCCATCAATGTTTTTTATGCCCATTTTGAAGTATTGCATTATAAAAGGTGGATGGAAACAGAAAAATTTGAAAAGCTTCCTCAATTTTGGAAAAAAAAAAAAAAGAAAAGTTTTTACACTCGCTTGAAGTGGTTTACAGATTTTCTGAAAAAGAGTTATTGCGCCCTGGTAGATGGAACCACATTTGCAGAAAAAGTTCTGATGTAAATATGACAAACATATAAAGTAAATAAAGTAAAGTTTTATTTATATAGCGCCTTTCACAGAAATAAATTCACAAGGTGCTGTACATTCAGGGAAGGGGGGAGAGGGCAGTTAAGAAWCACCCATTCAAGAAGACATACAAGACAAACATGGGAGAACAGGTGAAACCGGTCATGCAGCAAACACAGTTGCGCTACCTTTAACAACAGCTTGAAATACACAAAAGGAAAATTGAGTTAAACAACCCACGAGAGAGCAAGAATATATCCGTGGTGAGAAGTGAAAACAAACAAAACGACAAAAAATTAAGCTTGTTGCTTTAACCATTAAAATGAAAATAATAAAATAGTCCCTTTTCTAATTTAGCTTTAAAACAAACAAAAAATGAGTTTTTTTGGTGTTTTTCKCTTGTTTTGAAATGGAAACAAATTAAGAACGAACCATACGCAGATTCTCATCAGTCCTGTCGAACATAACTATAACTTTTCAACAGACTTCAGAGTGGTCAGAATATTACTTTAACTACAAAGTAAGCTTAAAGTAAAAAAAAAAAAAGTTTTTGTTTTGTTTTGTTTTTGAAAGGCTCAGTGAATATGAGGGAGGATTCTTTTAGACCTACGTTAGCAGAAAAAGAGTTTGTGAATGTTGYGTGGTAACTGGTAGCACTTATGAAACCCTCACCTGTGCCTTAAAGCTCCTGACACACGGCTCTTACCTGTCCAACCAAAGAGGAGAAATCTTCAACAAAGTCAACCCCCCCACCCCCATCTGATTCTCCTTTTACGCTCTTACTGATGAGAGCAAACATGTTCAAATTGGAGTGGTATTTTTATTTTTATTTTTATTTTTTACAAATACCTCACTATGAATGTGTCAGCACAACGTTCCTTTAAAGTATGAGGATTTCCTTTTGTTGTGCCCAAACAGTCACAGAGACTGATGTGGAAATGACTGAATAATAAGCAGCACTTTGGCTTAAGCAGATTATATATAAATATATATTAATAAAATAAAAAAAGAAATAAAACTCATAGTATTAGTGTAAACCAGCCCAAAAACATCAGCATGTGTAAAGTAGCGTTTAGCATTGCTGCTGAACATCTGGTGTGATTTCATCCTCTTCAAGATCTTTTCTCTTTGTATTGTTTGTGTTTTTGTTTTCCAAGAATTATGAGCTGAAACTGCCTTTTCTAACAGAGTTTTTTTTTTAAATAAAGGTCCCTCCAGAACTTTAAGGGATACATCAGTATATTTTTGGATACTTTGTATAAAAAAAACAACAAAAAACAAATAAAAGAACAAAACCAGAAATGAAATAGTGTTGTATTTTAAATATAATAGAACATTTCAATATAGTGACATGTCACTAATATATTTATTTACTAATATATTTATCCATTTTGTCCAGGTTTGAAAGAGAGGTTTCTGTATAGACTGAATGTTTCTGTATGGAAACTGACTGGTGCCATCAAAATGTATCAACCTGTCTTCATTCCAATTATATGCAAATAAATTATTTTGAAATAAAACTTTTGTGTTTACGTTGATTTTATTTATTTGTGTCTTTGTTGCAGAAAAACATGCGGGAAATGTTTAATTGTCAACAATTTTTAACAAATTATCCACATTAAGTCATCTCGGCATACTTAAATATTCTGTCCACACTCTAATAATAGTCTGAAATAAACATCCTGCACCACTAGGTGGCCAAAACCTTTGTTAATGACATTTAGCTTGCCTAAAGATTATTGTTTGTTTGTTTTTTTTTGTTCTTTTTATTTATTGTTTATCATTTTAGTTATTAGTCATTTCAGTAGAAGATATAATTTTACAGTTGACAGTATATAAATAGAGACAGATGCCACAAAAACAATGAAAACAACTCTATATTTGTAATAATTATAATTATGCATTTTATTTGTTAGCACCTTTTATGATACCTAGAATAATTCACAAAATTAACAATAGAGCGTCAAAATAAAATGCGCTGAAATTAAAAACTAGTTGAAATAACGAAGACATCAGAGTGAGAAAGGATGGGTTTTGAGCTGGGTTTAATGGTTGGAAKAGAGTCAATATTTTGGGTTTAAAGGTGGTGGTGGTTGGGGGGTGCTAAATCAACACCTTTGTGTTTTATATCATGTTAAAATACCCAGAGTGCTGCTTTGACTCATTCATGCATGTTTAAGAACTCCTTGAATCACCCGTGTTAGCCATGTGGAGCTGCCGTAACGTTTGCTGGTTACAAAGCTCCGCCTATTTGTACGTAGCTCCTCCCTGGAGCTCAGACTGCAGCCGAGCTCCCGTCCCACAGAGCACCCCTCCCTCATAACAAACCTCTGTACTGGTGTCAAGTTCAACCTGTGCTTTAAAGTTAGCTTCTGTTAGCAAAGCTGTGTCATAAATACTTTAGAAGTTATGTGGACGTAAATACTCCCATAAACGCTTTAGAAATTGCGGAGCTAGTTTTTGAATTAACTATCTGATTATTAGCCACAAAAACACCAGAGTTTACATCTGGTAAACTGACTGCATTGTTGTAAATTGCTTTAAGCTGGATATTGCAGCCATCTTGAATTAGTTAATTCTATAAGTATTTATCAGATTTAAATATCAATAGAGTATTTCCTGAAAGTTTTTGTTAAAATCGGTCGAAACTGAGCTCATAACGCAGGATCCTATTTCACCTGATTTCTTTGTAAATTATTCTTCACTACACAAAATTCAGCTTAAACGACAGAAATCAAAAGTATGTCTATGTTCAAACCCCACCCAGGGGGAAAAAACACTTTTTATTTGCTTAAATTAGACAAAATCATCCACAAACAGTACTGCTGTAAAAAATTAAGTATAAATTTAATAAAACTCTTTCTAGTATCAGATATGGGATGATTTGCTATGAATTTGATTTGCTACAACGAGAGCAGCAGCTCGTCACTGGAAGACTTGCATCACTCGGGTCTGATGTGTTGCTGGGTGTCGTCTCTGAAACGCAGCCTGCGGTCTCAGTCTGCGCTGGCAGCGGTCCGAGGCTCAGCCGAAGGATTTGGCGTGGCCCTCGGGTGTCAGCACAGTCAGGTTGCCCCTGGCGTCCTGGTCGATCTCGATGGCCTCAAAGAGAGACTTGAAGTTCCCGGCCCCGAAACCCTGAACAGAGGAGACACACAGATGGATGACTGCCCAGAGACGTGGTCTTCTTTTWAGGGTCCTTTTACTGACAGCATCAGGAGGTTTAACTCTGATCAGAAACAGGAGGCTGCTCTTAACATGGACTCAGCTTATTCATGCAAAGAATTTAAAACTGATCAAAAGGAAGATCTGCCTGATGGGGGTGGGCGGGTCCTTGTGGTTTATGTTCAGTTTCTCACTTTCATGCTTTCCACTCACATCTGTGGACCCTGGAGGGKGACGAGACGCCTGCTCTGACAAGCAGAGTGGGTGCTGCAGGGTGCAAACCCGTCCAAAGATCCCCCTCGCTGTGAAGRCGCGAGCCTTTTAATCTGCGTCTGTGATGGATTGACTGAGCTTTTACAAGTGGGCTGCTTTCAGACTTTTCACTCTGGGTGGGAGCTGTGAACAGGTGTTCACTTCTCACTCTGCCGCTCCGGAGAGGAAACAGGTATCACAGGCGTTTAAAGAGACACACTGCTCGTTTTGAGGTGGTGCTATTTGTGTAAAAGTTACAACGATTGTTCTAGATAACTTTTTGAATAGTCTCATATTGGAGAAATAATAAGCTGAAGCCTTGTTGTCATTTTACTGTAAACTTTTTCTAACACAGGGGTGGAACCAGACGGGTGGCACCTGATTGGTCAYCCCCCAGGTGCCACCYCTAAATGATTGASAAGTGGGTGGGTTTTGCATGTGGCATTTCAAAGATGGGCATATAATGAAAACCCCTTTTTTGCTGAGAAATGTTACGGGGATATCATGCTCTTGGCTACAACCGCACCAAATTTCAGCTCAGTGTGTCTAAAAATTGCTGAGATGTAGCCATTTGAAATTAGCTTTGGCAGCCATCTTGAGTTTTATATTATTTTGTACTACTACAATGCTCATTTTCAGCTGTGTGTGTCATCAAAGATAAAGATGAAATGCAGAAAACTGAACCCAGGAAGCCTCAGCTCACGGGCTACACCTGCCGTGCTCTACTGGTCTCTTACAAAGTGGTTATTCCTCTGAATGACCTCCAGGAAAAGCGTTGGTCTGTCCTGAACCGGCTTGGTGAAGATCTGAAGGAGGTAACCCTTGTCATCGAAATCAACCAAGATTTTCAGTTCCTGTCAGAGGAAACAATGATCACTGATGTATTCATGTCTAAAGAACAGTTAAAGACACAGTGTGTAGGATTTTGTTAATTCTTTTAGCCGAAATTGAGATAATCACTAATGACAACTAGACATGGGTTTTTACGATGTAAAAACAAGTGTGCATTGCCATGTAGCATGTCATTGCAGCAGCATTGGACTTGCAGAAGGAACTTTGACCAAGTTCAAATGTGTTTTCTATACCAGCTTGTGCCTGTCACGTCAGCAGGTGTTTGTAATTAAGGTAATTGTGTGACAATATGAAGTTTGAAGAGAATTTTGTTAAAGTTGCGATAGCTGGATTTTGAACCATGATCTCCCACATGAAAGACCATGACATAGATT
>NW_013955330.1:6562-8934 GCF_001266775.1 Austrofundulus limnaeus
TGTGTGTGTGTGTGTGTGTGTGTGTGTGTGTGTGTGTGTGTGTGTGTGTGTGTGTGTGTGTGTGTGCAGATGATTTAGCAACTCAGAGGTCACACAAAGGATATTGGGAATCATGAATATGTATAAAATATAATTTGCTTTCAAACAAGACCTTGTCAGGCTAAATACCTCCACTGAGTACAGATAAGAGCGCAGAAAGTGACAGGGATTTCTTTCCATCTCATTGCAGTCGCTCAGATATATGCTGTGCATGCTAACCTATGTAAAAAAAAATCAACCTCCTCTTTCTTGTTCTCACTTTAGAGACCAACAGTTTTTGGACATGTGGGCATGGACCAGGTCAATTTAAAATGCTCAGGATAACTTTCAGATGTCTTACCTTTTATTTTGAACTGTATAAGAAAAGTTCCTCCAAAAGTTTGACTTTGAATAATGTTAGGGGTGACGCAAAAGACAAATGTGGCAAAAAAAAAAAAAAAAAAAGCAGTCGGTGTGTTGTCAAAATGATTCATTTCAATCACAGCCTGGATGTTTGCAGAAGCCTAGAGGCACTTTTTAAATGTCTGCGGGTCGTTTCCTTGAAACGAACCCACAGTTGAGTCACGCCGGTGACCTTACACAGCGTATAGATTCTACAGTCCCAGTGTGCCGAGGAGGCGAGAGGAGAACATGATACATCAGGGACATTATAGTCTCTGTGGCTGTGACTCCATCAGCTTACACCATTAGACCAAGGACAAAATGGGCATCCTCCTCAGTAAAGTTTATTCACAGATCAAATAAATGGATATATGGTGTGTGTAATGGGGTTTGATAAGCCCTTTAAAATGATCATCGCTGGCCTACTGTGGCCTTGTTGGCATAGTACTGTGTTGGACTGCGCAGACGAAATTTTATTTAACACTGGGTTTCTGTATCAGAGTAAATGCATCTTGTCATACAAGTGGCCACACTTTTTCCCCAAGAGCGCCAAAATGAAAATCTATCCGAGGACTTCGGCCCATGCAATAATACTAATACTACTACTACTACTACTACTACTACTACTACTACTACTACTACTACTACTACTACTACTAATAATAATAATAATAATAATAATGATAATGCAATAATATGATAAACAAAATGTCAATACTTTTTAAGTCCTTTATTTTGTTTGATTAAGCTAGCAACCAGTGTAGCCACCTTTTTTTTTTTTTAAGCCTGTGTACTTGAAGAAAGTTTGACACATGCTTATGCCAGGCAGCAAAGGCTCATGGGACATTTCATAAATTGATAAAATATGAGTATTTGTGGTCTTATAAAATTTGTAAATCTACACATGTGCTTAAATCTAATCTAAATGTCTCTTGTAGTTATTTGTATTTTTGAATTCTGAGAAAAAAGTCAAAACTCAGGAAAAAAAATATATTTTGCTCTGTGGCCCTAATCCTCTTCTTTGCATCTTTAAATGAGTGCAAAGTAAAGTGAAGTTTAAAACTCAAGTRTAAGTACAGTATAAAGTACTAGGTGACGGTGCAAACTTGAATGGTCTGGTTAACTGCACTCCACTAAAACTCCTCCAGCCTCCTAATAGGAACTTTTCTACCTCTGAAAGCTGATAATCCTCTCTGTCATGGCAGTTTCAAATGRTTTTTATGCCCAGTAATTTTCATGTGAACAGAAACTTAAAAAAGATATTTTATAATTATAAAGTGCATTTTAAATGTTTTTCTTAAACTTGTGAGAATATGTTGAATTGGAAGCCAGTGTGAAGTTCTGCATTAGTTTTCAGTTACACATTTATTGACATCAAGCTCTGTGCTGATTCACATAGCAGCAGTTATCTGTAGCACTTCTTGTGCAGCCAGGGGCATTTTGGAAACACATATAATGCAAAACTGTRGGTGATGGAAATATTTATTAGATAATGTTTTGCACCACATAAACATTTTTAAAGGGTGTGGTATTGTGCAAAATGAAATTTTTTTGACTTTTAAATTGTTACCTCATTTCCTCATCAAAAACATGTCCAGAGCGTTGCTTTGACTCATTCATGCATGTTTGTGAAGTCCTTGAATCTCCTGTGGTAGTTATTTGGAGCTGCCTAAACACTTGCTGGTACAAGGCACCACCTACTAACACAAAGCTCCACCCTGGAGCTCAGTCTGCACCTGAGCTTCTGMTCCACAGAGAACCCCTCCCCTGAAGCATTGATGTAAATATGTGAAAGATGTGCTGAAGTGGAAGTGTTGGAAACAAAGTTTAGATTTCAATATATACAGCATTTTAATTATAACAACTGTTATTAGATTGTTGTATAGGATTGAACTATGTGCCTGGAAAATAATAATACCCCACCACACACACACACACACACACACACACAC
>NW_013955331.1:0-349 GCF_001266775.1 Austrofundulus limnaeus
TTTGTCTACAGCACATCTATACAACAAACACCCCACAGGTCCTGGTTTACTCTCTGCTGTGTTTGTATTTCCAAGTTTTACATTTGTCTGTTAAAATCCTTTTGTTGTCTAGATTGTGTTTCTATTAAAACCATCTACACCATTATATAATGCAGTAGTTTTACCTGAAGACTTTCTGGCTGTTTTTACAGGATTTACATCTTTCTTAAGTCTAACATCAACTCTGCAGTTTTATTGTCTTCTGTTCAGAGAGGCTGGTTGTTCTGACCCAATGTTTCCCAAACTGGGGTCCCGAAACGTCAAGGTGGGGTCCTGAAAAGATTTTCTGAATTAATTACATTTTTGCCTT
>NW_013955331.1:1212-1466 GCF_001266775.1 Austrofundulus limnaeus
ACACAGAGGAGGAGCAGCAGGAGCATCTTCATCCTGCAGGGAGAGAGAGGAGGACACATCAGCTCAGAGACCACTCAGGACACAAGAAGGAACATGTCCTCTCCTCACAGCTCCTCACTGGGGAGCAGGGGTGGCACTGAACTAACTGGACTTTTTTCAAGTTCAAGTTCAAGTTTATTTATGTAGCACCAAGTCACAACATATATTGTCTCAGGACACTGTACATAAAAAGAACAATCTAAAGAAGAAGCCAT
>NW_013955331.1:2372-4850 GCF_001266775.1 Austrofundulus limnaeus
GTCCTGGTTCTCCTCTGCCTGATAGGAGCTCTGGTTCACAGTCACTACAAATGTTGCTGCTGAGGAGACACAGAGGAGGAGCAGCAGGAGCATCTTCATCCTGCAGGGAGAGAGAGGAGGAGACACATCAGCTCAGAGACCACTCAGGACACAAGAAGGAACATGTCCTCTCCTCACAGCTCAGTGAGACTCTCACATTAATGTTGAAGGGATTCTGGCTCAGAGGAAACATGAAGACAAAAATAAAGCAGAATGACTAAAAACTAGTGAACCTTAAACACACAGAGGCTGATATGAGAGTTTTATTGTGCGACTTGTGTTTGTTTTCTGTTCATCAGATAAATGCTGTAACAGTCTTTAACTGTCAGTTCCTCCACGTGCTTCCTCAGTAAAACCGCTCTCCTTTTCTTCAACTGAAAAAACACACACCACACCTTCAGTTGGCAGACCACTCCTCTGTAAACAAACAGGATTGTTTGTTTTTACTTGGTATCAAACAGAAGCTGGTCGGTTGGAGACAAGAGGACTGGTAATTTTAGAAAACAAACAGGAGACAAAAAATTAAAAGTTTGCTTTAGACACATTAATGAGTTAAAGAGAAGAAATCCTCACCTTCATTAGGAGGAAAGACCAAAGCAAGTGAAGAAAAAAGAAAACAGCTCAGATCAGAGGTGAGAACACATGAAACATAAACCAAGAGTTTCAGAATTACATAAAAAAGGATAAAACTTCATAAAAACACAAAAACCTTCAGAGCCTATAAGAAACAAACTAATGTTCTGATATTTATAATGTTTTTTTGTTCACTTTTATTTTCTGTTTATATCAAAAAGGTTCAAAGTCCAAAATATGAAAACATCAAAAAAGCTCATGTGATCATATAAAATATTTAAAACTACTCAAATAAATGTCTTTTTAACTGTAACATGATTCAGTTTAATTAAATCCAAACGACTGTTTTCACAATAAAATTAATTTTGTTTATACATCAAAAGCTACTTTGTTAATAAAAAAACTTTAGAGAAAAATATTAATCAAACTCCTCCATTTCTCTCTGTGACAGGTTGTAAGTTTTTTATTGAATTAAAATAAGCAAATTTATGCAAATAATCAAACCGTTTTCATTGTTTCAATCTAACTGCCTTTGGCTTCAGTCCAGTCCTGTACAGGTCCTTTTATGTCTAAATAACATTTACTGTGGAGCTAATCTGCAACATTAAATCTGTTTGATAGCTGCAATATTTCTAAATAAAGTCTATTCTGTTTATCAGGATTGTGATGATAAAAACTGAAGTTTAACTGAACAAAGGTCCAGAAGAATCACAATAAATTCAGGAAGCACAAAGAAAATTGACTTACTTTAGTGAAAACTGCTGGTTCCAGCCTGTTCTTCATCTTTTATTTATCATAAATCATCTCTCATGGTCTCAGCTCTGATCAGAACATTGAATATAATAAATTGTCAATAATGAAAGAGCCTGAAGAGGAAACACTGAGGCTCCGCCCACGACCACCCTCAAACTAACCAAACAAAAGAGCAGGTGGTCCTTTTGAATCTGCTGCTAAACTTCACCAGAAACAAAAAGAGTTGAGACGATGACCAACAAACTAAACAAATATAAAAAACTGAAGTTCTTCTGAAGTGATGATTGTAACCATCTGAACACAGCATCACGGTGAACAGAAACAAAAAAAAAGTTTTTATTTCAGCCATTTATTGTTTGATTCTGTTAAAAACATAACAAAACAACAATTTAAGATAATAAAGAAAAAGTTACTTTTATTTAAAAGTTCTGCCAACGGCACGAGTAAAAAAGATGGAGGTCAAGTGCAGATTTTAAAGCAGACCTCAAAGTTTTCTCTATTTTAAACTTAAAACCATTTTTCAAATGTCTGGTTTACATTTTTAAAACCTCAGATTCTTCTCTACAAATTAACTGTTAGGCAGTTTGTTTAGGAAGGTGATGAAATGTACTCCTACAAGAACGACAAATGTTTACATTAATACATTTTTATCATACCAAACACAAAAATGACTGTAATTTATTAAATTTAATCAAGTAAATAGATTTAGTTATTTGCTGCAAACAATATGAGCACTAAATATGGTTAAACCTCTTATAATTAACATTCAGTCATAAATTTAATCCAGTCCAACTGGTAATTTGTATGTTTTTAACACATTAAAGCCCAATAATAATAATTAGTAATTAATTAGAAGTAATTAGGATGACTTCTTACATTCCCCCCACCCCCTCTCCAAATACACTATAAGACATACCAGAAACAACACAAACAAGCCCCGCATGGGACCTACTGTACAACCTGGGATGACAGGGTCCCATTTGCAGGTAGGACCCCTTTTTCACTTAACAGGAGTCGAGATCTGTGAAAAAGTCCTGTGAAACTGATCAAATGCCTTTCCAAGTACACAAAACCCATGTAGACTGGATTAGCAAACTCCAATGACCCCTCGAG
>NW_013955331.1:5099-6041 GCF_001266775.1 Austrofundulus limnaeus
CACACACACACACCTCAAGGTTAACAGATGTAAACAAAGACTGAGGCATTAAAACTATAAAGACAAGAATGAATTTAAAAAGAGTATGTATGTTAAACTGACTGAATATAAAAACAACTGAACTTCAGTTGATTATTTTTAAACATGATGCAGTTTCAGTTTTGTTTGCATCAACATTAAAATATTTGGCGCACATTTCTGTCAGTCTGGTTCCTAAAGTAAACAGCAGATTAAACTACAGATTTAAAAAAACAGATTGAACTACGGATTAAACCAGAGAATAAACTACAGGTTAAAGTGTTTCTACAAGTTGTTTTAAATGCTCGCAGCTCAGCGGACATCTTGTTTATAGCTGCGATAAACTGGGTTACTGAGTATTTTAAATGCTTTATTTCTCATTTTTATCTTCACTGCACTCGCTTGTCCACCGTTGTATTTTCATATAGCTCTGTCTTNGTTTGTAAACATGACGCAGTTCTGTTTGCGTCACCAGGCGCACAGCACTTCCTGAACTAAAGCACGGATTAAACTACAGATTAACCTAAACTAGATTTACCTGCAGATTAATCCAGACTACAGATTTACCTGCAGATTAATCCAGACTACAGATTAAAGGTTCTGTTCGGTGAAGCTGCAGCAGTTCGGCAGACATCTTGGTTTCAAACTGTGCAGATTATTAATCTGTNCCGTAAAACAGAATCAAATCTGACTGACTATAAAAACAATAGACGGAGCGTCCTGTTTGTAAACATGACGCAGTTCTGTTTGCGTCAACAGGCGCACAGCACTTCCTGAACTAAAGCACGGATTAAACTACAGATTAACCTAAACTACAGATTTACCTGCAGACTAATCCAAACTACAGATTTACATGCAGATTAATCCAGACTACAGATTAAAGGTTCTGTTCGGTGAAGCTGCAGCAGTTCGGCAGACATCTTG
>NW_013955331.1:6868-8255 GCF_001266775.1 Austrofundulus limnaeus
AGGTAGACAGGTACACAGACAGGTACACAGACAGGTACACAGACAGACAGGTACACAGACAGGTACACAGACAGACGGACAGGTAGGTAAACAGGTACACAGACAGGTACACAGACAGGTACACAGACAGACAGGTACACAGACAGACAGGTACACAGACAGACAGGTACACAGACAGGTACACAGACAGACAGACAGGTAGGTAGACAGGTACACAGACAGGTACACAGGTAGGTAGACAGGTACACAGACAGGTACACAGGTAGGTAGACAGGTACACAGACAGGTACACAGGTAGGCAGACAGGTACACAGACAGGTACACAGACAGACAGACAGGTACACAGACAGGTACCTGGACGTAGGGTTTGTAGGTGAAGGTGTAGTGATGAGCGATAGCAGCCAGAAACATCTCTATGCAGATGATGAAGTCCTGTTAATCAGAAAAAATATTAAATACGTCAAATAAAAAAAGACAAATAAATAAAAAGAAGCTCCAAAACAACAAAAAGCTGATTAATGTTAAAGATCTGACTGATGTTCCTGACTTAATAAACATGTTTGTTGTTGTGTTGTCGTTGTTGTTGTTGTTGTTGTGTACCTGCAGTCCAGTAGCCACTGCCTGCACACTGTCCCAGTCCCAGGTGTGTCTGTCTGAAATCACTCCCACCTTCACCAGCAGAGCGATCAGGACCGCCTGCCTGTACAGAAACCCAGCGGGTCATGTCTCTATAGAACTCACTGCAGCAGCAGAACTTCCAGTGCCCCGGGGGTCCGGTCCTACCAGAACGACACGAAGACCACCAGTTTGACGCAGAGGAACTTGCCCACGGGTCTGATGGGTTTCAGCTCGTCCCTCAGGGCCCGGTAGAGCAGAACCAGGCAGTACATGGCAAACTGTGGACAGGTCACCACAGTGACTCAAAACAACAAACAGTGACGTAATGTTTGTTTGTTTGTTTGTTTGTTTGTTTACCAGCTGTGAGATGTTGTTGATTATCACCAGGTAGGACCAGGCGCTCCTGAAGCTGAAGTTAGCCTCATCGTAAACTCCACACAGCTGACAGATGCTGCAGAAACAGACATAAAAACGCTGAGTCATGCTTCACGTTCACTACAGACACACACAGTAAACTGCACATCCCCTGAAACGGTAACAAGGCTCAAACAGTCACTGAACAAGATACAAGACCGGATGAAGACTTTTGCACGGACCTGTCGTCACCATGTCATCAGAACAGGACTTACAGAGCGATGACCGTGGTGACGGGTCGGACCACCGTGTACTGGAGGACTCCCAGTTTACACCTGAAGAGCAGCACCCTGACAGAGACACAGAACAAAGTGAGCCCCGCCCTCCTCCTCCCTGACCCCGCCCACCCCTGACC
>NW_013955331.1:9255-11306 GCF_001266775.1 Austrofundulus limnaeus
CCAGTGACCCACGCGACCCTGAAAAGGAAGAAGCGTGTACAGAAAATGGATGGATGGATAACTCCAGGTTCTGTTCTGAGCCTCAGAGTCAGAATCATACATCATGTTTGCTGGCGGCCATCTTGAAACAGTTTAACAAACATCCAGTGATTATTTTCTAAAGGTTTCTTTTAAAGTTCATCCATTGTTTTGTAGGATATTTTGCTAACAGAGACAAAGAAGTTGTGGTATTTAAATAAAATCTGATATTTAAATCGCGATCAGGGTCTCCGGGCCCTCAGGGGTCGGTGTGTTTGTACTGAAGACTGGCCACGTGGTGAAGAGGCAGCGTGCTGCTGGACAGAGAGCCTGAGGGACACCAGCAGCACAGACAGGACTGCAGGGACACAGAGAGACACAGGAGGACAGGGGGACAGGGAGAGTCAGGTTAAATGAGCAGTCCTTGTTTTATCTGATAAAACTGAAACTGTCAGGTCAAACAGAGAAAAGCCACAACCAGTCATTTACCATGTTAAACCAAACTGTTACCATGTTAAACCAGACATTTACCATGTTAAACCAGACATTTACCATGTTAAACCAGACATTTAACATGTTGAACCAAACCTTTACTATGTTAAACCAGACATTTACCATGTTGAACCAGACATTTACCATGTTAAACCAAACTGTTACCATGTTAAAACAGACATTTACCATGTTAAACCAAACTGTTACCATGTTAAACCAGACATTTACCATGTTAAACCAGACATTTACCATGTTAAACCAAACTTTTACCATGTTAAACCAGACATTTAATATGTTAAACCAGACATTTACCATGTTAAACCAGACATTTAACATGTCAAACCAAACTTTTACCATGTTAAACCAGACATTTACCATGTTCAACCAAACCTTTACCTTGTTAAACAAGACATTTACCATGTTAAACCAGACATTTAACATGTTAAACCAGATATTTAACATGTTAAACCAGACATGTAACATGTTAAACCAAACCTTTACCATGTTAAACCAGACATTTACAGTAATATGTTAAACCAGACATTCAATATGTTAAACCAGACATTTACCATGTTAAACCAAACACTTACCATGTTAAACCAGACATTTAACATTTTAAACCTAACATTTACCATGTTAAACCAAACCTTTATCATGTTAAACCAGACATGCAATATGTTAAACCTGACATTTAACATGTTAAACCAGGCATTTAGCATGTTAAACCAAACCTTTACCATGTTAAACAAGACATTTACCATGTTAAAATAGACATTTAACTTGTTAAACCAAACCCTCACTATGTTAAACCAGACATTTACCATGTTAAACCAGACATTTACCATGTTAAACCAGATATTTAACATGTTAAACCAGACATGTAACAAGTTAAACCAAACCTTTACCATGTTAAACCAGACATTTAACATGTTAAACCAGATATTTAACATGTTAAACCAGGCATTTACCATGTTAAACCAGATATTTAACATGTTAAACCAGACATGTAACATGTTAAACCAAAACTTTACCATGTTAAACAAGACATTTAACATGTTAAACAAGGCATTTACTATGTTAAAACAAACATTTGCATTGTTAAAATAGACATTTACCATGTTAAAACAGATATTTAACATGTTAAACCAGACATGTAACATGTGAAACAAAACCTTTACCATGTTAAACCAGACATTTATCATGTTAAACCAGATATTTAACATGGTAAACCATATGTTTACCATGTTAAACCAGATATTTAACATGTTAAACCAGACATTTACCATGTTAAACCAGACACCTAACATGTTAAACCAAACATTTACCATGTTAAACCAGACATTTACCATGTTAAACCAAACATTTACCATGTTAAACCAGACATTTACCATGTTAAACCAGACATTTAACATGTTAAACCAGATGTTTACCATGTTAAACCAGATATTTAACATGTTAAACCAGACATTTACCATGTTAAACCAAACATTTACCATGTTAAACCAGACATTTACCATGTTAAACCAGACATTTAACATGTT
>NW_013955331.1:12306-12775 GCF_001266775.1 Austrofundulus limnaeus
GTTTCAGACTGTGTTTTGGCTGTTTCAGACTGTTTTAGCTGTTTCAGTCTGTGTTTTAGCTGTTTCAGTCTGTGTTTTAGCTGTTTCAGACTGTTTTAGCTGTTTCAGACTGTTTTAGCTGTTTCAGTCTGTGTTTTAGCTGTTTCAGTCTGTGTTTCAGCTGTTTCAGACTGTGTTTCAGCTGTTTCAGTCTGTGTTTCAGCTGATTCAGACTGTGTTTTGGCTGTTTCAGACTGTGTTTTAGCTGTTTCATTCTGTGTTTTAGCTGTTTCAGACTGTGTTTTATCTGTTTCAGACTGTTTTAGCTGTTTCAGACTGTGTTTTAGCTGTTTCAGACTGTTTTAGCTGTTTCAGTCTGTGTTTTAGCTGTTTCAGACTGTTTTAGCTGTTTCAGACTGTGTTTTAGCTGTTTCAGACTGTTTTAGCTGTTTCAGACTGTGTTTTACTGTGCTTTAGCTGTTTCAGACTG
>NW_013955332.1:0-679 GCF_001266775.1 Austrofundulus limnaeus
GCATCAGGACATTAAAAACCAGTAATAAAGTGGCCAAGGCAGAGCTATAGATTGATGTGATTCTAAGTGTTCATAAGTCTGATGCATAGGGGAAGAAACGGTTACAAGTAAAATGTTACAAGTAAATAAATAAAAAGCATTGGTGTTGAGGAGCTCTATGGAAGACTGGCTTTTCATGTCCTTTGACTAAAACCCATTGCTCTCAAACTTTATTGTCATTTTTTTTAGATCTGTCACAAATTTGTACAAATCATTCCACACTAATCACAATGCATGTGTCTGTGTTTAAGTTGCAAGTTTTATTTCAAAGCTAAATCCAGGACAAAAATAACTGAACTGATAATGAGGGCGTTTTAATGTTTATGGATTGGCACCCTAAACTTTCAAAAGGCTTTCTTTTTTTCCAATTTTCCATTGTCACATTTTTTCATCTCGTGTCCCTGTCTCATGTTTAAAGGTTCATCAATGCTCGTCGGCGTATTCTCCAGCCGATGTTGGATGCCAGTAATCCAGATCCAGCTCCTAAAGCAAAGAAAATGAAGTCCCAGCATCGTCCAACCCAACGCTTCTGGCCTGACTCCATCGTGACTGGAGTACTGCAGACACACAGATCTCAAACTGTAAACAACTCAGAAAGTAGGCCAACAGTGACACACACACACACACACACACACACACA
>NW_013955332.1:3846-6032 GCF_001266775.1 Austrofundulus limnaeus
CGCATGGAAGAGTGGGTGGTGGGTGAGGGAGGGAGGGAGGTGGCGTTGTGCGGCAGCGTGGTGACGGCAGAGGGGAAAACCGGCTGGGCAGATTTGCCTTCACGCCTGATCGGCTCCTGGAGAGCGGGGCCGCGCGGGGAAGGGGGAAGGCAGCACCTGGCTCGGCCGCTGCTTTCCCCCCGTCTCGTTTTATTGACAGCCTGATAAGCACCGGGCCGAGCCGTGCCGTTTCCAGCGCGGATGTCGAGCACCCTGCTGCGTTGCACAGTACCGAGGCCTCTTAATGGCCGCTCGTCCAAATAATGGACCGAAAACACAGCCGGTCCTGACCGACCCCCTGTCTACCTGCGCTGTTGCAGATCACCGCCCACCCTCCCTCCACCCCCACCTCTCCGTCTCTTCCTGGGAGACGGTGGGGCGGCGCGGTTGTCCATTTACTCGCCGTCTTGTTCAAATTGACATAAACGTCACAGGTTGTGAAAGAAAATAATAAAGAGGGATGTGAGGCTTTTAGTCTGCAGAAGCTCCATTAGGAGTTTATAGAAGAAATAAAACAGTTTATAAGCGCAGGACTGAAACAGTAAACTTGCGGATTTAAGTCAAGTTTATAACTWAAAAATCGTCTTAAACCAACACGTGTTTTGTCTGAAATCTAAAAGCACCTCGAGGAGTTTGTTTTAGGGTCTCACAWAGTTGATGGCACTCCGTCCGTCCACCTGTTGCGCACTGAGCATGCGCAGAATTGAGCAGGCTGCAAAAGCGATTACATCCCTCAGAAATTAAAACTGTTTTCGTCGTTTTAAAAGCAGCAACAGCTATTTATTTAGCTGAAATGGATGAATATAATTAATAATTTGCTCCTTATTGACTCTTTGCTCATCATGGAGAAAAARCAACGAATCACTGCTCGGGTTTGGAACATTTGGAGACAACAGGACAAAKGCGAAAGCAAAAATAAATACATCTAATAAAACAAATCCACAAGTAAATAAGTTAGGGGGGGGGGAGGGTCTCCCGTTGTTTGCCCCTGCAGTCCCATGCAGCACTGTGGGACAGACCGGTGAGCTCCACATGGAGGCCACCTCGCACGCGCATTCTCCTGTCCCCCGGCTGTGACGTCGAGCCGTCGCTCCAGCCAATCGGTGCCCAACGTCAGGCTGATGCTGAAGGGAAAGTTGCTGGTAAAGAGGCGCAGATCTTTTTTTTTTCACTCACTCCCATTGACATTTCAACTGCACGACGGATCCCGCAGACAGACAGACAGATTATAATCTGGACCTACAAGTTTCTGTTTCGGAACGGAGGAGGGAAAAAAATAAGCTCTTTGGAGGGAAGAGACTTTACGCACAGGATCCCGGTGACGCACCGCTGGCTGCCTTTCACCCGGTGAGTTGCACGGGCTCTGCCTTTTATTGGTCTTCCAATTTAAAACCTATATAGRGGACAACTAAAACAATCACTAAAAAGCAGAGATTTAGACATATTGCTTTGTTTTATTTTAAACTGATGCGCATGAAAGCTTTAAATGTTTGCATGTTGAAGCTGACATTTCAATCCCACACATTRAGTCTCACCTGCTGAGCGCACAGCTCCTTTTTGCAGTGAGCTTTAAAGGTGAGGGAGTTTGGGTGGTCAGTGGTGAAACTTTGAGGTCTTCAGGTGAGACCACCACAGACCTCACGATACTTTGAGTTATTCCAGTGCCAGAGCGTTCTGTGTCACTTTACGGACAGTTTAAAACCGTAAACTAAAATATGATGTCAGGAAAATCTCGCGCGCTTTAACTGATTTGCTTGTGTAACAGTTGACAAAGAAAGCACGCTGTGATTCGTCTCGTGCGTGTTTTTGTGGCATCGTATTACAGCAGCTGAAGTTCCTGCATGTTTMGCTCCAGCATGCTTCTTTTCTTTTCTTTTCTTTCTTTCTTTATTTTTTTTGGCCCCTGAATTTCCAGCTTCCAGACTTTTGCCAGGAGAGGGCTTTCTGCTCCAACCTGCCTCTGAACGCACTGAGAGGAGAGCTGCCAACGGGTTCAATTCCACTAATATGCAATACAAAGAGAATAAAAAGTAGTTGTTTTCAATTTAAATAACCGGATTTTTATTATGAAATTATTTTGATTTTTTTTAACAAACAAAACAAAAAAATGCACAAGTCTCCACATTTGTTTTGGCTGGAAATATTTC
>NW_013955332.1:7032-12081 GCF_001266775.1 Austrofundulus limnaeus
GTTCCTGTCCTCTCGTCAGGCCTGTCCGAGGCCTGCTTAGAGGCAGTTAATCGTTTCTTCACTCGAGGTGACCCCTACAACACAATATTTCTTCTTTCCTCCAACATTTTAGCTACATTCACCTAAACAAGCTTATTTAGATTGTATGTTTCTTATTTCGTCCATGTTTTCAGTGGTTAGGTCAAATGTGCCATTAAATATTTTGATAATTATATTAATAAATATTGTGGCAGCTTTTAGATTTATAATGTTAATTTATAATAAAATTATGGTCACCCAACACACTAACAGCCTATAGGATATGCTCAAATGTGACCAAGATCAGACTTTTTAATGGTAGTTCATCTGATGTTTTCAAATCTGACCTGTCTTTTCAGTACGAGGTACTAAAACAAATACATATCTGATGTTTCTCAAGGGGACCTCAGTCTGAACCCTCCTGTCATATTTCATCTGACTTACATCACTGAGGTGAGGGTTAACGGATCGATCCACAAACTTCAAGTCATGCAGCTTAAATCTTGTAACTCCAAATGTTTTCAGCTACTGAACAGAGCTTTGGTTTTGTTCTTTTAATTKTCCATTTCCTGGATGACTGATAATCCACAGAAAAATGTAACATCTGTCTCTTTTGGACCATTTCGATGCTAAAGTTACTGAATCGATACTTTATTTTCAGCACATCGCTTCATTCCAATAACACATTCTGTGGAGGCTGGTTTAAATCTGAACAGTGAACTAAACAAGAATTTCAGATTATTATTTAACCAGCTCTGACTGCACAACTTCAGCATCGATACACTAACAGAATGCTAAAGCTCAGTAAACAAGCTAATAAAGCTGCTACTCACTGATTAAGTGGGTAGTGAGAGTACAGCAGTCATTTCAATACCCTCAGTGTTTCATATGGATGTATTTGGTCACTTACTGTACCTCAGAGCGCTATATACAGGACAYCCCAGCTAATATGGAACAGTTGGCAACCCTACGACAGACTRTCCAACAGGAAACGGGAAARCTGATCAAATTTTGACACAACTCCTGTTTTATTCCTAAACGCATGKACCTGTTGTTTGACTTGCCCCAGCAGCCTGAGTTACTGTTATAAAGKTCATAAGACTTGTCCATCATTGCCTGGTCCTCCAGCTACACCTCGTCCTCCTCTCAGGGGGTGGATGAGTCCTTGAGACTCCCCCTGTGGGTTCATCTAACAGCTGGTTCAACATTTTCAGTCAGCTTTGGTCTGCAATCTGCTAATTCTTTTTTCAAATTCGTTCTGACAAATACAGCAATATATATTTTATGTGTACCATTYTCAAACCTCCTACAAGTTGACAGCTGCCAGAGAATCATCAAAAGACCCCCCCACCACCACCACCACCACCAACACACACACATCCTAATAGGTCAGCTCATGTGAGCCTACGAGGGTCCTTTTTAATTTGGCTCAATCACCCAAAAACGGGTAGCAAAAGTGATTGAAAGGAAACCAGACAAGTTACAAAACTGTCATTTTTTTCCCACTCATTATGTGACCTCAAAACAATAAGCTCAACACTGCAGGCCCCTGTGTTCAGCCCAGGTGAGCCTACGCATTAAAGCAGCCAAGGCTTTTTTATGCTATAGCTTTGTACACGAGGCTTTGCTTATTCATGGACAGATTTAGCAAACAACTAAAGCAGCTCAAACAAAATCGAAATCAGATTTAAAGGGGACCCATTATGCAAAATTCACTTTTAAAGGTTTTTTTCTCAACTTTGGGTATGTACTTCTTAAAAAAGCAGTCCTGGGACCAACAAAAATGCACCCAGGGGCATATTTACTGTAAGTAAATGTATTTTTAATGTATATTAATAACAAGTTTTATACTTCTGTCATTTTGTGATGTCACAAGCTGTACGACAACCCACCGGAACCTGCGTTCAGCCCCTTACCTAGCAACCCCCGGGTGAGGCTCCACCCCCTCAGTATAAAAAGCTGTCACAGTGTTGTTGTTGTGCAATGTGTAGCTCATTTCACAACAAACCTCCAATAGGGCAATGGGTAGAGTGACCAGAGAGCGAGAGACAAGGGTTCGAGACCAGCACGGACACTATTTAATTATTTATTTTCATTCGTTATGAACACGTTTTGTCATGTACCTCTATTGTTTAGCTTATTAAAGCCTTGTTAAAGCCTATTTGTTCGAGTTTCTGAGGTATTTTGACCRCTGCTGCTCCCTGCTCTGGTAACAGCATGCAGAGTGAGGGCAGAGCAGAGGAGGGAGAGAAAAAAAAGAAGCTGCGACCACGACTCTGCCTCTGGGTCTCATATGGTGTACAACGGAGCTTCTGCTATTATTAGCCATGCTAACGTAAATGCTGGCTTTGGAGGGCGGAGTTAATGTCAACAGATTTTTGGAGGGCGTTACCAACAGAKCTCATTAACATAAACAGCTCTTCTGAATGGAAGTCAGAGCAGGCAGAACTAGAAAATGGGAAATTTTATTATCTGAGAATTATTTTGTGCTTTAAATTGAATGAACATGGTCTGGATAGCCCACAGACATACCATAAACATTTCTAGGACCCATAATTGGTCTCCTTTAAATGTAGAGCATTTTATTGGAGTTCTTGAAAAAAGTGACAAAAATGAGTAATTCTTATCACAACTCTAAACATCTTTGCACTGAATGAATTGTTGATGTTGTTTGAAGACAACTACAGAATTTAACATTTTAGCACCTGAATTTATAAAAAACAAATAAGGGCTGCAGTTTTTTTTACCTAAMAAAATACTTTTAATTTCTAACCAAGAGTCAACTCTTTGAATTYGCAGGAAATGTGTCATTTTGCTTCAGAAAATAAACCTGATATATCTGGAAGAGGAGAGGGTTATGTAACGTTCGTCAGATACATGCAGAAAAAGGCTGCCGGGACACGCTTCACACATTAAACATGACTCATAGGTTCTCAGGTTGAAAAGAGCTCTGATTTCAAGTGTCTTGTCTTCTTAACACTTGATTAACTGCTGCAGCACAGATTTCCAAGCATGACTTTTAAAACTGTCTTAGGCTATATTTTTCATCAGATAAGCAAAAATTAAAAAGACAAACAGCAACTAAACACTCTTGCTGCACACCAGTGTATACTGACGGCACAGATATATATATATATATATTGAATTTTTACATGTTTGAATTATGGTTTTGAAGGTAATTATTCATTTGTGTGATGTGTGTGTGTGTGTGTGTGCACCTTCAGAGAACAGCTTAAGGAACAAGTCATCAGTTTCTGATTAAGGCTGTAAAAATCAGTGGCAGCCATGAACAAACAGTCTGTCCTTGACTGCAACCATCACCTCTTAGAAGAATGCCCATGTTTTTGTGACCTTATGCAATTCTGGATGTCACTTCAATCTCGACTCTGAGAGGAGTCACACAGAGCCGCCTTGGCCAACCTTGGACAGAATTTTTCCTTTAAAGGAAAATAAGGAAGAGAAAGAAGAAACAAAGAAGTCCTCATCACTTTTTATTTTACAAAATGACTTTTCAAGAAACTGTGAATTTGTTAAAGCCACTGAAATAAAAATACACCGGAATGGCCAACAGCAGTGTCTCTATAACATCAAGAATTCGTGCCTCCAGGTACCATGTGGCATCCTTACTTACTACCAGCATGGCACCAGATCATAAACATTTGAGTAAAAATTTTTAAACTTAGCCAAGCAGCCCACTGTTTTGCTGTTAATTATTATTTTTCGAGCCTGAACTTCAAAAAAGGTGGCAATGTGTATCCTTTTTTTTATTTTACCATTGTTTTACCAGGCAAATCCCACTGASATCTCTTTTTCAAGGAAAGCCTGGGCCTGAAGGCAACCTATTGTACATGTTATGGGGGTGTGGGGGAAACTGGAGTACCCGGAGAAAACCCACGCATGCATGAGAAGAACAAGCAAACTCCACACAGAGAAAGACCCCAGGCCTGAACTGGGGATTGAACCCAGAAACTTCTTGCTGTGAGGGATCAGTGCTAACCACTGATCCATTGTGCTGCCTCTGTGATGTTTATGCCTCATGAACTCACAAATCATTGTGTATGCCTGTTGCTATCAGGAAAATGTTTAAGAATCAACTATATCTGATTAAAATATGCTCAGTAAATCAGTGCATAGGTTAGTTATCCATGTCGAAATATGTGTGTGTTATAAAAGCCTAAGTATTTCCAGGATTATGACAATTTAAACAAAACAAGTGCAATTAACTGAAGACACTGGTAGCAGGGGCGGACTTGGGGCAAAAAAGTGGCCTGGGAATTTAGTACTTGACTGGCCCATTCAAGGTCCGGGCTGGCAGATGATGGAGGCGGAAACAACAAATGTCATCTCAGGGCACTGTACAAAATCTAAGGATGTAATGTTGATGAATTAGTAAAGTTATTAAGAGCAGAGCAGCAGTTAGCTCRCAGGCATTGACCCTCAGAGTTCCATACGGTCATTTTAGAATCATTTTGATTTTACCCCCCAAAATTAACATTATTATAATCTAATGTGGTATCATTTTATTTTTCCAGCACACGAACTGTGTGAATTTAAACTTTTTTTCATTTGAACGTACTGTTATTGTATATTAGACCTTAAATAATTTATTTAGTTAATTAATTAATTAATTAATTAATTTAAAATAAAATAAAAATCCAAGTGGGCAAAGTTATTTGTGAAACCCACAAACATTTGATTTTTATCTTTTAGAATGCCAGTGTATGATGCAAATTTCTAAAANTCTTTGCTGAAAATATCAATCATTTTTTCAAATCACTACTGAAAAATAGCAATATCAATGACAATCACACAGGAAGAGGCAAGATAAATGCATACATAAGATTTTTGGTGATTTTGGCTTGTTCCTCCAATGTTTTTTTTACTAACACTTAACTGCTTCTGCCTTTTACATACTGTATTTTTTCTATGTCTGACTACAAGCTATCCATCAATCCATTATTATCCGCTTGTTCTATAGTAGGGTTGCAGTGACTTGACTCAGCTTGAGCAAAGAGGCCCAGACCTCTCTTT
>NW_013955333.1:0-522 GCF_001266775.1 Austrofundulus limnaeus
TCTAGAGCCTGACCCAAACCCAAAGATCCTATTAGGACCGGTCTTTGGTCCCCATAAGGACCACTGGTCTGTGTGAGGCAGGTGTTTTTACCAGAAACCGTCCTAAAAAGGTAACAAATACAAGTACAGGTAAGAAGAAATACTGAGGATTGTAAAATATTACAGATAAAAGATCAAAAGACTGTGTGGACATGATGTTAGTGAAGATATATCTGTTTACATACATAATTTATTATTTTAACTGGAATATGTGCAGATAACATGAACTAAAGTAATCCCTCTATAAGAATGGTGAGAAATGTGTTTAATTACAGACAAATATCATCGTTACCACAGTTTTCAAAGATTAGATCAGTTAATCAGTAAATAAAATATCAGAAGAAGCAGTCAGTGTGAGTTTAGAGCTAATCATTCTACATCACTGGATCTAATGGAGTTAATAGATCAAACAGATCTAAAACTGTGTTTATGTTGGTTTAAAGACAGTATTAAACTCTACTGACCACTCTGTTGTCCCTGAAC
>NW_013955333.1:2969-3876 GCF_001266775.1 Austrofundulus limnaeus
GAGGACAGAGACACCGAGGGACACATGGACACAGAGGACAGAGACACAGAGGACAGAGACACCGAGGGACACATGGACACAGAGGACAGGGACACAGAGGACAGAGACACAGAGGGACACATGGACACAGAGGACAGAGACACAGAGGGACACATGGACACAGAGGACAGAGAGACACAGAGGGACACAGAGACACAGAGGGACACATGGACACAGAGGGACACATGGACTCAGAGGACAGAGAGACACAAAGGACAGAGACACAGAGGGACACTGAGGACAGAGACACAAAGGACAGAGACACAGAGGGACACATGGACACAGAGGGACACATGGACACAGAGGGACACATGGACACAGAGACTCACCGAGGCTCCGCTGAAGGTGACACCCAGGAAGGTCTCCCTCTGAGCGGACAGGATGAGCTGCAGCTGCCGCTGAGAGCCGGAGCTTCTTCTGAGGCACGAGCTGGACCAGGACTGACTGAGACAGCTGGCCCCGCCCCCTGAGGGACAGGCCCCGCCCCCTCACACACACACACTGCTCCTCAGCACGTGACGAGGTCTTAACATGGGATTAAAGCTGTGGGGGCGGAGCCACGCGTCACTAACACGCTGCTGGTGGTCACGTGACCCCAAAACCTGGACCAGGTCTGAGGTGACAGGACAAAACCTGGACCAGGTCTGAGAGGACAAAACCTGGACCAGGTCTGAGGTGAGAGGACAAAACCTGGACCAGGTCTGAGGTGACAGGACAAAACCTGGACCAGGTCTGAGAGGACAAAACCTGGACCAGGTCTGAGGTGACAGGACAAAACCTGGACCAGGTCTGAGAGGACAAAACCTGGACCAGGTCTGAGGTGACAGGACAAAACCTGGACCAGGTCTGAGAGGACAAAACCTGGACC
>NW_013955333.1:4850-5278 GCF_001266775.1 Austrofundulus limnaeus
AGACAGTGGGTGGAGCTTATAGACAGTGGGTGGGGCTTATAGACAGTGGGTGGGGCTTATAGACAATGGGCGGGGCTTGTATATAGGGACAGGCTGATGAATGGATACAGGGGGTCAGAACTGATTACAGCTGGACTGATGGACAGACAGAGGACATCAATCTGAAAACAACATGGGCGAGTATTCTGGTCCTGTCCAATCCAGTCCAGTCTGGTCCAGTCCAGTCTCTTCTGTCTGTGTTGAATCAGATGAAAGGACATGAAGAACAGGAAGCAGGTTCTTACCTCATGTTCTCCAAAACAGGACCTGAAACACAGAGAGACTCACTGTTACCATGGAGACACTGAGACATGAGGACATGAAGATACTGAGACATGAGGACATGAAGATACTGAGACATGAGGACATGAAGATACTGAGACATGAGG
>NW_013955333.1:6278-7462 GCF_001266775.1 Austrofundulus limnaeus
CACAACAGGCAGACTGTGTCCCTCTCAGGTCTAAAGAGTCTGGCAGGTCCAGACTGTAGACTCTGTGGTTTCAGACCCAGGTTCTGGTCCGGTTGGACTCACGTTGGGATGGGTACTTGGCAGGGAGGACAGGGCAGAGCTTTCTTCACGAAGGCCGGTTCTGATGGCTGTTCCCACGGACCCGCCAGCTGGACCTGCAGACCCTCAGAGACATAAAACCAGAGGGAGGGGTTAGATCCTTCAGACTCTGACCCGTGGGCCGGTTCTGGGTCCAAACCCTCCTTACAATCAGCTGCAAACACAAGACAGAGACGGACCTGTTGGGACCGGACCAGAACCAGGTCATGGCAGGGCTGAGGACAGGTGTGTCTGCAGCCGGGCAGCGCCAGTCCACACACCTGTCTGCAGGGGGGGCACGGGCCCGGGTGGCACCGGTGGGGCTCTCTGGACCGGTGGTGGCAGGAGGGGGGACACCTGGGGACAGAGGAGGACCGGGTCACATGTGAAACCCAACAGAACCTTGGGACAGAGAAGCTCAGGAGTACCTGCAGGGCTCCTTGCAGCGAGGAGGTCTGGTGGTCTTCTCACGTCCACATGGGACCACCAGAACCGCAGACCCACAGGTGCAGCTCAGAGACACCGTCTCTGGACACGGGTAACAGCTCCCTGAGGACCAGGTGGGACAAGTCCAGGTCAGACAGGTGGGACAAGTCCAGGTCAGACAGGTGGGACAAGTCCAGGTCAGACAGGTGGGACAAGTCCAGNACTGTTACCATGGAGACACTGAGACATGAGGACATGAAGATACTGAGACATGAGGACATGAAGATACTGAGACATGAGGATGCTGAGACATGGAGACATGAAGACTTGAGGATGCTGAGACATGAAGACATGATGCTGAGACACTGAGACATGAGGACATAAAGATACTGAGACATGAGGATGCTGAGAGATGGATACATGAGGACACTGAGACATGAAGACAAGAGGACATGAAGACATGAGGACACTGAGACATGGAAACATGAGGACACTGAGACATTAGGGCATGAAGACACTGAGACAATGTCTTGTTGACAGGACAGAACCGGTCCAGTCTGAGCAGTTCTGCCTGCAGCTCCTGCTGGAGAACATTTTCAGCTGGATCAGAACCAGGTCCAGACTAGAGCCTGGCTTTGGAC
>NW_013955333.1:8174-9404 GCF_001266775.1 Austrofundulus limnaeus
GGTCCAGGTGAGACAAGTCCAGGTGAGACAGGTCCAGGTGAGACAAGTCCAGGTGAGACAGGTCCAGGTGAGACAGGTCCAGGTCAGACAGGTGAGACAGGTCCAGGTCAGACAGGTGAGACAGGTCCAGGTCAGACAGATCCAGGTGAGACAAGTCCAAGTGAGACAGGTGAGACAGGTCCAGGTCAGACAGGTCCAGGTGAGACAAGTCCAGGTCAGACAGGTGAGACAAGTCCAGGTCAGACAGGTGAGACAGGTCCAGGTCAGACAGGTGGGACAAGTCCATGTCAGACAGGTGGGACAAGTCAAGGTCAGACAGGTGGGACAAGTCAAGGTCAGACAGGTCAGACAGGTGGGACAAGTCCATGCCAGACAGGTGGGACAAGTCAAGGTCAGACAGGTGGGACAAGTCCATGCCAGACAGGTCAGACAAGTCCAGGTCAGACAGGTGAGACAGGTCCAGGTGAGACAAGTCCAGGTCAGACAGGTGAGACAAGTCCAGGTCAGACAGGTGAGACAGGTCCAGGTGAGACAAGTCCAGGTCAGACAGGTGAGACAGGTCCAGGTCAGACAGGTCAGACAAGTCCAGATGGGACAAGTACAGGTCAGACAAGTGAGACAAGTCCAGGTCAGACAGGTCCATGTCAGACAGGTCCAGATGAGACAAGTCCAGGTCAGACAGGTCCAGGTGAGACAGGTCCAGATGAGACAAGTCCAGGTCAGACAGGTGAGCCAGAACCTGAGTCCAGTCAGAACCTCTGAGTCCAGTCAGAACCAGAGGACCCTGAACCTTGGACCAGAACTGATCCTCAGCAGGTCTGGTTCTATAGTTTTATAAAGTAAATAAATGTTTCTCAAACAGGTTCTGGTTCTGATTGAAGCTGCTGGACCCTGCAGAACCTTCAGCAGTTGTCAGTCTGCTTGAAGGGTTCTGGACCGTGTCAGTGGACCCAGCTGGTCCTTCAGTCCATTAAAATACCAGTCTGAGTGGGACCTGACAGGGTTCTGACCTGTCAGCTCCTCCAGATAAAACCACCGGACTCAGTCCAAACATCTGATCCAGACCCTGGACCCAGGTCCAGCTTACTGATTGGACAGATTCATGATGACATCATCAACTTTTTATTTTCTAACTGAAACAAAGACTTTAAATAAAATAAATCTGATGAAGCCCTGAAAACACACACACACACACACACACACACACACACACACACACACACACACACA
>NW_013955333.1:11505-11752 GCF_001266775.1 Austrofundulus limnaeus
CCACTACAGTCTGCTCACTGTTCATGAAGACCACTACAGTCTGCTCACTGTTCATGAAGACCACTACAGTCTGCTCACTGTTCATGAAGACCACCACAGTCTGCTCACTGTTCATGAAGACCACTACAGTCTGCTCACTGTTCATGAAGACCACTAGTCTGCTCATTGTTCATGAAGACCACTACAGTCTGCTCATTGTTCATGAAGACCACTACAGTCTGCTCATTGTTCATGAAGACCACTACAG
>NW_013955333.1:12595-13176 GCF_001266775.1 Austrofundulus limnaeus
TACAGTCTGCTCATTGTTCATGAAGACCACTACAGTCTGCTCATTGTTCATGAAGACCACTACAGTCTGCTCATTGTTCATGAAGACCACTACAGTCTGCTCACTGTGGTCTACAAAAAGACAGGGTCTTTGGTAGACCACAATGACCGGACTAACCTAGACCAGGTAGGCCCTGCATTTGGACACAACCGTCATGTGTGTTGGAGGGTCTCAGTTGGGATTATAATCCAACAGGATAATAATCTGACGGGATTATAATCTGACATGTTCATAATCTGACATTAATAATTCAACTAGATAATAATCTGAATTGTTAATAATGTGACATGTTCATAATCTGATGGGATTACAATCTAACACGTTGATAATCTGACAGGTTGATAATCTGACAGGTTGATAATCTGACAGGTTCATAATCTGACAGGTTGATAATCTGACAGGTTCATAATCTGACAGGTTCATAATCTGATGTTAATAATTCAACTGGATAATAATCTGAAATGTTAATAATCTGTCAGGATTATAATCTGACAGGTTAATAATCTGACAGGATTATAATCTGACAGGTTAATAATCTGACA
>NW_013955333.1:14126-14558 GCF_001266775.1 Austrofundulus limnaeus
CATCAGTCTACAAACACACATACAGACCCTGGACCAGAACCAGAGACAGTCCAGGTCCATCAGTCTACAAAACCCACATACAGACCCTGGACCAGAACCAGACACAGTCCAGGTCCATCAGTCTACAAACCCACATACAGACCCTGGACCAGAACCAGAGCCAGTCCAGGTCCATCAGTCTACAAACCCACATACAGACCCTGGACCAGAACCAGAGACAGTCCAGGTCCATCAGTCTACAAACCCACATACAGACCCTGGACCAGAACCAGAGACAGTCCAGGTCCATCTGTCTAAAAACCCACATACAGACCCTGGACCAGAACCAGAGCCAATCCAGGTCCATCAGTCTACAAAACCCACATACAGACCCTGGACCAGAACCAGAGCCAATCCAGGTCCATCAGTCTACAAAACCCACATACAGACCCT
>NW_013955333.1:15452-16352 GCF_001266775.1 Austrofundulus limnaeus
ATACAGACCCTGGACCAGAACCAGAGACAGTCCAGGTCCAACGGTCTATAAACCCACATACAGACCCTGGACCAGAACCAGAGACAGTCCAGGTCCAACGGTCTATAAACCCACATACAGACCCTGGACCAGAACCAGAGACAGTCCAGGTCCAACGGTCTATAAACCCACATACAGACCCTGGACCAGAACCAGAGACAGTCCAGGTCCAACGGTCTATAAACCCACATACAGACCCTGGACCAGAACCAGAGACAGTCCAGGTCCAACGGTCTATAAACCCACATACAGACCCTGGACCAGAACCAGAGACAGTCCAGGTCCAACGGTCTATAAACCCACATACAGACCCTGGACCAGAACCAGAGACAGTCCAGGTCCAACGGTCTATAAACCCACATACAGACCCTGGACCAGAACCAGAGACAGTCCAGGTCCATCAGCCTGCAGCTGCCTCCAGGAGTTAATCTAGATTATTGTTTGTGTGTGAATGTGTTAGAGACACACACAGGTGAGCTGCAGCTGTGAGACAACACCTGTGTGTGTCCTCACCTTCCTCCTGCACTGATGTCTCTGACAGTTCCTGGTCCTGGGACACTTGGAGTCACACAGGTACTCTTTGTGACACGGCATCAACTTCCTGTGTTTACCACACCTGCACTCCTTGTCCACTTCCTGCACACACAAACACACACACAGAGCGTCACAATCACAGCTTTATTTTCAGAGTGTGTGTGTAAGTGTGTGTCTTTATTATTAGTGTGTGTGTCTTTATTATCAGTGTGTGTGTCTTTATTATCAGAGTGTGTGTCTCTGTGTGTGCATGTGTATAAGTGTGTGTCTTTATTATCAGAGTGTGTGTCTCTGTGTGTGCATGTGTATAAGTGTGTGTCTTTATTA
>NW_013955333.1:17352-18830 GCF_001266775.1 Austrofundulus limnaeus
GTGTGTGTGTGTGTGTGTGTGTGTGTGTGTGTGTGTGTGTGTGTGTGTGTGTAGTTACCAGGGTGACACAGCAGCAGACAGGTGTGTCCACAGGTGGGTTTGAGCTCCTTCTGACACACGGAGCCACAGGAGTGAGGAACCAACCAGGGGTCAGCTGGAGGATCCTGCAGTTTCCCACAGTAACACATGTACCTGAACGCAACACAGACACAGAAACCACAGCATGAAACCATTCACAAACAAACAAACAAACAAACAAACAAACAAAGCCTCCAGGGAAACGTCCACCTGTCACTGAGTCAACAACCTGAAGCTGTTCCTGTGAGGAGGGTCCTGACCCCCACACGTACCTGTTGGGTGTGGAGCTGGGAGGGTATTCTGTACGACACTTTGGACTGAGGAGGAACACAAACATCAGGGTCAGGATCTTAAAGTTTACCTGGTTCAGAGTCACTGAAACCATCTGCTGTAGACAGGTTAGATAAAAACTGCTGAGTCACTTTAAAGGGTCTGTGACATCACATGTTTGTAATAAACATGAACGTATTTTTAGAAAGATAACATTTATAACATGGTGTAAAACAAACGTCAYGTCACTGAGATGAACAGTTGTTGAGATATCTGCCTGTGAAGAAACAGGAAGTGATGTCATAGGATCAGAATGTGAACAGATCGTTGTTACAGACTGTAGAGTCTGATGTTTCTTTAGATTATTTTGTGTTTCTATCAACAAGAGACAAAGTTAAAGTTTAAATAATTTTGTTTTAATAAACAAAGACCAAAGAGTTTATTTTATTAACGAGTTCACCTATGATGTCACTTCCTGTTTCACTTTGGCTGAGTCAAATTTAAAAAGGAAATAGGCCAGTTATGGTACAAAATGTGTAAAATCATGTGTATTATGGTAATTTTATCAAATATAAAGATGTTTTCTTTGACTTTGGGAAGGACAGACGTGTCACAGATACTTTAAAGGGACCTGCAGGTCTCTGCTGGACCCACAGGTCTCTGCTGGACCCACAGCTCAGATGGACCAGGTTTTATTTCCTCACCAGGGCCACGGGTGCTGCTTCTCACCAAAGTCTTCATCAGTCACAGAGGAGATGAGGAAGACCGAGTCTCTGGCCCACTTCTGTATGCAGGGCAGGTGGAAGAGGGAGAAACATCCGGTGCAGCTCCACACCTGCAGCACAGACCACAGGATCAGGTCCACAGGATCAGGACCAGAAGATCAGAACCAGAGGATCAGGACCAGAAGAACCACAGGATCAGGACCACAGGATCAGATCCACAGGATCAGGACCAGAGGATCAGATCCACAGGATCAGGATCACAGGATCAGGACCAGAGGATCAGAACCAGAGGATCAGGTCCACAGGATCAGAACCAGAGGATCAGGACCAGAGGATCAGAACCAGAGGAGGCCTGGTTCAGTGTGTGTGTGTGTGTGTGTGTGTGTGTGTGTGTGTGTGTGTGTG
>NW_013955334.1:0-992 GCF_001266775.1 Austrofundulus limnaeus
ATATATATATATTTCTTTATTGATCAATTGTCCTATTCTTTATATATTTGGATCATTTGGTGTTTTTCTTTTGTTGGATGTTTTGTCACATCAGGTTTTGAAAAATCTTAGTTTTCTTTAAGAGCCAACTTGTTGCACAGAACAGACAATAAAGCTGCATAAAAACTGAGCAGAAACAGCTGATGACTACAGCAGTCATCAAAAATCTTACAGCTTCTTTAAACCTTTAGAGTAGTTTGTTCAGTGTCACTGACGGTGATAAAAATCCTCTCAAATGTTAAATTAGCTAAAGTTTAGTGATAATCTCATTTGTTGTTCATCTCCAACATGTTTTCTTGATTGCTTGTAAACCTTCACTGTTAGAGTCATATCAGAGTAAATGAAAAGATAAAAACCAATCAGACCTCAAAATATTAGTTCTCATCAACTCAAATTATTTATTTATTTTGTAACATATAAATCATTTATCCCCACAGTTGATTAAATATTCTGTATTTAATCAGTCCTGTCTATTTTTTGTCATGTATTGGAGATTAAAGCGATGTTGTAAGGAAAGATTCAGATAATGGAGCTTTGGCTCAGAAACAGAAGCACTGATGGTGACAGAGAAGGAGGATCCAGCACTGTGGCCTGGTTTGTGGTTCCACAGGGACGGAGACACTTTCACATTTCCATCGCCCAACAAGATGGGACTTTAACGCTCACACTTAATGCATATGCACACCAACTCACACACGTGTTTGTTCTTCTGTCCTCATGGGGACTTTGCCTTGACTTCCATTCATTTACTGGTAATTTCTATAGCCTAACCCTGACCCTTTTTCTTAAGCCTAACAACTCCAGTACACAACTAACACTAACCTGAACCACGCCCCTGACCCACCAACAGTATTTCCACTGATGTGGGCCAGGCTTTTGTCCCCACCAGGTAACAAAAACCTGTACACACACACACACACACACACACACACACACACACACACACACACACA
>NW_013955334.1:1992-2944 GCF_001266775.1 Austrofundulus limnaeus
GTTTGTTTGTTTGTTTGTTTGTTTTATTTTTGTATATAGAATTTTTCATTTTATTTTTGTTGTTTGGATGCCTGCTTTGTTTGTGCTGCACTTTCTGGATTTATTTGGCTTCACTTTCTAATGAAAGAGAGTCCTCATCCAATCACCATTTAATAACTAAAACATCTGCTGTGGTTGTTTTTACCAAGTTTTAAAGTCAAGAAAACTATTACTGTTTTGTTAACTTGACCCAATTTTAAAAATCCACCTCAGCAAACTTGACAAAGACTAATAATAATTGTCATTTTTAGAGATCCTCAGGTGGTGGTAAAGTTTTACTTAGACCGTCAACAGATCCTTCAGTTGTGTGAATAAAACTTTGACATAAACTGTTGAGGATGATATCTGTTAGCAAAATATCTCATGAACAACTGGATAGACTTTGCTGAAACTTTTAGATAAAGAAACAAAACTACTACTTTCAGAAGCAACCTGATTCAAGCGCCTTAAATGTTCTTCAAGAGATTTTGTAATTACTCCCTGTGTGTTTGTGTTGTTGTTTACATCACATTTGCATTAATTTAACAACATGACAGTCTGCAGAGTTTCTCTATTAGTGGAAAAAGGACAAAAGCTGAGGTCCTGCTTCTGCAGCGAGGACAGTGCAGAGCTCCTCTCCTCCTCCACACATTGTGATCTGTACGGCGGTTGGTTCAACGCTTAAAAAAGAAACAAGTGCGAAGAAAAAAAAAGGTCTTACTGAATCGTTTAAATGCAGGAGGAGGGGGAGGGTGTTCTCATCTCTGCTTCTTGTTTATATTCAAGCTGAATAAAGTCTGAAGCAATCAGGATTAGCTGCATTTCCTCTGCTGGGCCTGTTTTTATCTTGTTCAGTCATGATATTGAAAAACTAGACAGCAGAACGGTGTGTGTGTGTGTGTGTGTGTGTGTGTGTGTGTGTGTGTGTGTGTGT
>NW_013955334.1:4447-8580 GCF_001266775.1 Austrofundulus limnaeus
GAGAGAGAGAGAGAGAGAGAGAGAGAGAGAGAGAGAGAGAGAGAGAGAGAGAGAGAGTTTTTTTCCTTTTTACGTTATTCTAAACAAGAAGACATAGCAAATCTTGCAGCTTCTTCAATATAAAAACTGGTTCTTGATTCAGGATAAAAAGCTTATTTTGAACCAGAGACAGAAACAGCTTTTTAATAATATTAATCTGATAYACAGCACTTGTATTTTTCATTAAGCACAAGTTAATATGATTCTATAAATCTGTTTCCACTTAGTTTTATAATTTTAAATTATTTTTAAGAGGTAGGAAATTAAACTGGGTCTTTAAAAAATGGTTCCAGTGCTGCTTTTATTTCAGAGAGGCTGAGAACAACAACTACCATCTGAATGAATGCAAATTGGCTCTGCCCCCATCCAGAACGGTGCCAAGTATCTATAGCAACCACATCCTCCAGCAGCCTCCATCCTTCCCTCCCTCACTCTCTAATTAGACTCCTTCTCTTTAGTTCCTGTCTTGTGCCTTTTCTTTACCCTCCTCTTCTTTGTTTACAATCAAAATTTAAGCACAAAAAATATGTAAATTTGTGGAAAACATTAAACAAAATGTCTCATTTAAACATTTTTGCTTTAAATAAAAATATTGAGGTTTATTTTGTTTTGTTTGACCTTTTAATAGCTCCACTCCAAATCTAAGTTAGATATTATATTAGACTTTTTTTTAATATAACTGGATAGCATTTTTTTAGTCAGTGTTTTATTCGTGTTTTTTTGTTTTGTTTTGTTTGTTTTTTTTGGCTGCGTTGCGTTCAAGATCAAGTTCAAAGCGCGGCCTCGGGGCAGAGATGCAGCGACATCACGGCCGTATTCTGCCGCCACCTGTCGGTAAGACGCGGCTCTGCGCGTTGGATATTCCTGTGGACGGAGCGCCCTCTAGTGTCGATATGATGTCATTACAGGCGACTTTTGTGAAACGAGGACAAAACGGTGAAAAGAAATTAAGTAAAACGAAAACCTATTACCAAAATTGTTTGAATATACTTACTTTGTTTTAAACCTTTCAGTTGCAAAGTAATTTATTTATATGCTGAAATAAATGAATTTGTTGTGCTAAAAACTTAATTGAAAACAAAGGAGACGGGGAATTAAGAAGCACAAGACAAAAAAGAAGGCACAGTTTTCTCCAATCTTTTTTTTTTCACTTTTATGTATCGTTATTATGCACATTTTATATGTTGCATGTTCTTCATTTTATTGTTGTGCACCTTCTGCATTCTTGCATTTCAAGTTATTTTTTATCTTAAAATTGATCTCTAACTCAATAAATCACACTCATTCTATAAAGATATTCCTATGGACAATTTACATTTTACACTACAATACAATAACAATAAAATTTGTGTACAATGTGTTTATATCCCTGCACAGGATTACAGTTTCCTCCATTCAAATTTTTAAAAATATATTTTATATTCCTCATGTTTTATAAACATGTTATTTAATTTCAATTTTTGGCACCTTTTGCATTTTTGCATTATAATTAATCTTAAATTTTAAGTTTATAATTTATAGCTTCTGTGTACAGATCTGTCACTTGTCACTGAGTTGTGCTGTGTATAGATATGTGACAAATAAAACTTGATTTGACTGTTTTTAGTTTTTATTGTTACTTCATGATATTTTGGATTTTGTTCTGTGGGGCAATTTATAGATTTATTAGGTATGTTGCTAATAAAATGGTTTTAATTTAATGTTAAGACATTCAATGCTTGGTTTCAGGTTTACACACACTTGTGTAATTGTCTGTTGGAAAATAATCACCTAAGTTTAGATATTCTGTTTTTCAAACCTTCAAATACACACATCAAATACACTTGACACAACTAATCAGGGATAAATAAACAAACCAACATGGTGTCAACATCCAGTTTTATTTAAAGACCGTGACATTTATTGATTCCCACTAGTGTATCATCATCATCATCATCATCATCATCATTACAGGAGACGGGACAAAGGTGGTGATTATTTCAGGTAACATTTAGTTAGCACCAATCACAACAATTTCCAAAAACAGCTGCTGAACAATTGCTGCACTTAACAAGTTTATCTGCTGAAACAGACACAAAAAAGTTTAAAAAAAACTTTTACAACCATGAAAACAGTCTGAGCATCTCTTCTCGCCCAACAGCTGTCAGTCAGTCGACAAATAGGATCCGATTCTTTTTGGCATTTAATGATTGTCTTTGAGTCCTGCAGCTTCTCATTTACCATCTGATATAAAAAAAGATGTCACAATTTCATCTTTAAATTCTGATCATTTTCTTCTTAAACTATCTAGTGGTTCAAAACTTAATGGGATGAGTTAAGAAAAAAATATATTTTCATCCCAAAAAAAAAAAAAAAAGTTCTGCAGGGTGAATGATGTTCACACAAATAAAACTGGACCTGTGCAYCAGTTCATACATTCAGACACCTGCTGCTGCTTTAATACTCAGATCTTCAAAACTGAGATGAGAAAAACCTTGGAACAGGTTAGTAGAATTAGCTGCATTATAGTAAAAATGTTACCATTACTTATTAGGCACTTCAGAGTCAGTAACTCCTCAATTCGGCGTTCAGTCACTGTGGATCCAGAGAGGAGGAACTGCTGCTTCGACCAGGCTGTCATGTTACAAACTAGTAATAAAACCACTTTGTTACACTGTTATTGGCAGTTATCTGCTACCTGCAGCTGATCAGACAGGAGTGCTGAGCTGTTGGCGAGTTGGAGCTTTACAAAGTGACTAAAAATATGTTCTTAATGCTGCAAAAGTCCACATTTTTAATGCTTCCTTCACGAAGGCACCTCCTGTTCTGGATGCTTTCTGTGCTGTTTGGTGCAAATAAAAAATAAAAATCACATTCTCGAGTCCTAAATAGGAGTTTTTTTTCCATTTCATGTTTTAAAAAGTAAAGAAAACAAACATGGTTGTAAAACGTTTCAGTGCACAAACACTTGATTGTTTTAGCGATGACGCTAAAACAATCAATTTAAAAAGTCAACTATAAAACTTTCTGTTCTTAGTGCAGTTAAATGCAGTTTTTACATTTTATATATGTGTTTTTCTAATAATAAGTCACAGCACATTATGGTGCACCACATGCGTTCAGCTGCTACTTTGTGCAGGGATCATCACAGCGAGTGCACTCAAATAAAAGATTTGGCCAGAGTTTTGCTCTTCCTGAGCCAARCTGGGCTCGAACCTGCAGCCTCAGGATTATGYGGACCAGCGAGCGACCACCACTGAGCTCTGCTGCATAACCTCACAAACAAATCTGACTGTTATGATAATAAATCATATGTTGGGCAGCCATAGTAGAGTTTAAAACACAAATCCTCTTGCTGTTTTGTGGTGGGGATGACACCACGCMCCCTCTGCTCCACTTGGCTCCTGCCTTGGTATGTCAGGTCCAAGTATAGAAACTGACCCTCTTGTCTTCAGCAACTGTGTCAGTTCTGCACGTAACGATTAGATGAGTTTGATTTTGTGCTCAGATCAAGTGCGACACTGAGAACTCGTATTACCGCTTCGTTGGATTTTTCCCGCACTGCCAAAACTCCATGTCGTAAGGAGATTTGAAAACGTGCCACCAGGCCGTCGCTGACAGGAAAAGGAAGACAACGCTCCGTAAGCAGCAGCACGCAGACGAGGAGGAGGAGGAGTTGAAACTGGATGAGAGGACCGTATTTAAAGCAGCACCTCTGAACATGGCTGTAAACATTGCAGCAGTGCTAAATAACCAAATGATGTTTCACCTGACTACAGTTGAAATGCCCCACACATGGAAACTAAACCATGGTATTGCTTAACATTACTCTCTCAGAACAGTGTGAAATTAAACTGGATGTATCAACAAAAAAAATCTGATGCTTTTTTTGAACTACAATCAGAGCTGTGAATTCAGGGATGACTGAGGTCACGCCGTGCGGTTAACTCAAAGAAAATCAAACCTTTAACGTCACTGCTATCAACTMTTGTCAAGAGAAACAAGAACCAATTTTACACAAAGACTTCTGCAGCAAAACCAGATAATAACCTTTGGCTTCATTAGTTAAAACAAAGTGTTTGTTGTAAGAAGACACATATGGTGTGTGTGTGTGT
>NW_013955334.1:9580-11399 GCF_001266775.1 Austrofundulus limnaeus
TTTTTTTTTTTTTTTTTTTTTTTTGGTTGTTTGCAATGTCTAACAAAATTAAAATGGGAACTAAAATTATAGCTTTTTTAATCATTAACTCTAATTAATCATCATAAGATGAAAAAGACCAAATCCACCCAGCAGGATCATTGATTTAAACTGTGAGGCATCTCAGTATGGATGACTTTGACTAAACACTTTAACTATATAAAATAGTATTTGCAGTTAACTTACATGCAGTAATAATACTGTATTCTATCTTTTGTGTCATAGCTATACACTCAACATGCATAACAGCACAACATGATGGAAAAACAACAGATCGTGTTTATAGCTAATTTACTGGATAGAGGCAGTCATTGTTGCTGCTTTCTAAAATCATCATCCCGTGGAGCAATCTAGTAAAATAACCCGCCATGCAAGGCAACTGTGAGAGACTATTTTCACTTTCAAATCATAATCTCATTTAGAGAAAAAAAAACGTATTTGTATAATAACGAGGGGGAAGAGAAAACAACCTCCGAACTCTGCCCATTATGAGACGCAAGAAATAATCACCCACTTTATTTCACTGTGAGGGGAGTGAACACAAAGACGCAAAAAGACCAAATTTTGAAAAAATATTTATAAATAAAGTGTCCGATGTGATTTGTGAGTAAGTTTAGTGTTCGGTTCTTTACCATATGAATTTAATTTAAAAAAATCAAAATCAACAATAAATACACAAGCTGGCTGGGCATACAGTATCGAAGGCTGCGGCATGGACAGTGTCTTTTTCTCGGGTCCAACCCAAAGCATTTATTAAACCAAAAGGTCAGAGTAGGAGGATAAAAGATGGATAGAAACACTAAAGGGGGAGTGTGGGGGGTGTAGGTTGTTGCCTGAACCATTCAGCTGCAAATTTTGTTTCCTCCTGCTCGGGAGAAAAAGATAAAGAAGCACGACAAAAGAAATGAGACAAAGGACACATTTCTATTTTAATTCATTTTTATTGTGTTTCAGCTTGTATTACTCTCTTTGTTTTGTTACATACTGTACGACAAGCTTGTAGACTGCAAGTGCCAGCATTTTTTTTCCATATGAAACAATAGCGAGCTTGTTCAGCCTCCCTCCCTCCCTCGTGTGTGTATATGTGAGTGTGTGTGTGTGTGTGTGTATTCTTGTATTTGTTATCTTTTTAGGACCGTTTCTGGTATACACACCTACCTTGTCAAGACCAGTTGTTCTTAGACCGTTGCTAATATGATAGGACTCCATTTTCGAGTTGGGGGTTTGATTTAGGACTAAGGTGTCGATTGAGTTTAGGCTAGGTTTAGGGATAGGTCTGTACTTGGGGGATGTAGGTTTAAGATAAGGGGTCATGTTTAGGGCATAGAAATGATTGGAAATGAATGGAAGTCAATGAACATGAACAGTCCTTGTAAGGAAAGAAATACAAACTTGTATGTGTGTGTGTGTGGCCTTGTTTTTCCTACATCGTGGGGCCCAGTTCTAAGGAAAATGCAGCCTAGTGGGGACCGAGTGCTCCTTGTGGGGTCCAAAGCCTGGGCCCCACAACTTCGAAGGCTGATTTTGGGTGTGGGGGTTGGGTTTAGGACCAAGGTGTGAATTGAGTTTAGGTTAGTTTTAGGGTCAGGTGTGAGGTTAGCCTTAGGGTTTGTGGTCAGGGTTAGGATATAAAATTACCAAAAAATGAATGGAAGTCAAAGGACGGGCCCCACAAGGATATAAAAACAAGTTTGTGTGTGTGTGTGTGTGTGTGTGTGTGTGTGTGTGTGTGTGTGTGTGTGTGTGTGTACTGGTTTATGTTGTAGAGTGAGGACTGTCA
>NW_013955335.1:0-1608 GCF_001266775.1 Austrofundulus limnaeus
GAGTTACAATAGTGGTTTCACTTATCTTTAAGATCTTAACTTTACAGAGGTACCAAGAGTTAGCATTTAGACTTTATAACTGTGGAGCTATTCTTGCTTTATTTTGCTGTGTATTTTCAGGCGGAAATTACCTCTAAAACCCCTTAGGGCTTAACAGGTTAAACTGTGTTTTATTCGATTTAAAGCTGAAAAGTTGAGAAAAATGTGTGTTTTTTGGTGAAAATGAACTTTTAGGAGTGTAATACCTTAAATCAACCAGCAGATGTCGCTGTTATAAAGGAAAACACTTCAGCTTGACTCACCAAACAGAATGACGGCAGCACAGCGGCTACTGACCAATGACGGAGCGTCTGAACAGGAAGACCCGCCTTCAACGCTTACCCTACAAAGTAAAACAGATGCCCGTTTTTTATAGAGGATAATTTAACAAGCGCAGCTTTTACGCACATGAAACACTTTTGAATATAATTCACCGTATTTAAACCACAGTTTAAAACACAGTGTTTCAAAAATCGACAAGCGATAGCTTCTTACTACACTAGCGATAAAAAACAGCTCCTCTTAAGCTGGCGAGGTGAACCGGAAGTTCCGTGTGTTACCTTCCTGGTTCCCTCTCAAACTCCTTTTTCCAACAACAGAATGGAGCGAAAACCTGCTCAAAAATGCGTTTAAACACACACAGAGTTCTCTGATGCGGTTCAACCGACAGTTTGTAGGGTTATCGGCTGCTTAACGCTTACCGAAACGGCTTTTTGCCGTAAACCGGGACGTCCCGTTCGGGTTTTTCCGTCCCGGAAGTAGCTCGAAGCTAACTAGTTAGCCCCGTGTTATGCTACTCAGTTACTCCTCACGTATTCCGTGTAACAACTTACGAGTGGTCTAACTCATTAAAAGATGTCAGCGGAGTTATGCACAAAAAATCAAAACTGCCGTCACAGATTAAATTTTAAAAATAAAATAGTCCAGCGCTATTCATAAGAGAGAGGAGTGTAGTCACTATCAGGCTGTGACGTCATCACCTTTATAGACCGTGGAGTGCTTATTTTTAAGCAGTATTCAATGTTAAAGCCTGGTTTACAACCTCAGAATGACAGAATAACAACAAAAATCTGCAGCTTTCTGCTATAATCTGACCACCTTCAGTCATAAAAGGGTCTTATAACATCAATCTTTTTGCCAACATGAGGAAGTAGTATTATTTACTACTTTCACAATGCACAGAAATATTTTTCATGAGAAAAAATATTTAAATAAAAGGTCACCATTCAGGAATGGGAACGTACAGGCCACCAATATGTAGGGGAATGTGACCTATGTAAAATAAGTCTCCCTACATCTTCTCATAACAACGTTATGAGAGAAATTTTTACCAAGGTTTTTTTCTCATTACTTTAATATTTGACTGTACAAAGTGAATCGTGACATAATAAGGGAACGTCAGACGAGTTCAAGTTGATTCATAAAAGATTATGCAATCATTTATTTACACAAATTGAACAAATCATAAGTTACACCTGATTGTGGATTTCCTATAACAAGCGTCCAAGTTAAATGAGATAAAACTCGCGTCCGAATTTCAATTCACATCAACTCAGATTACTTATATAT
>NW_013955335.1:3293-5103 GCF_001266775.1 Austrofundulus limnaeus
TTTTTTTGAAGCGAGTGGTTGAAGCAAATGGAGCATAAGAGCCCCCTGGTGGCTGAAGAAAAAAATCCATGTATAAGCCGCATCGGACTATAAGCCGCATGGTTCAAAGTTCAGGAAAAAGGTCGCGGCTTATAGTCCGAAAAATACGGTAATTTAAATCCTACACTGTATTAAAGGGTTAAAGGCTGTTGTGAATTTGAGCTAAATTTGGGATCAGACTTTATGTAAATGTAATGCATGATCACTTAAAATATAATCAGAGGTGCACATAAGCAGTGCGCAGGTACGCATGCACGATCAAAAAATGTCAATGTCAAATTTATTTAAATAGCACTCTACAACATGCATAAAGCTGTACCAAAGTGCTGTACAAGAACAACACAAATGACAAACAGAGCAAAAAACAATACATCAATTAAAAGCCAAAGAATAAAAATGAGTTTTAAGAAGCGATTTAAAATGATMCAGGCTSTGGGCAGATCTAATCTGGAAAGGTAAATTATTCCATAAAACAGGAGCAGCAACAGAAAAAGCTCGATCTCCTTTCCTCTTAAGTCGAGTTCGAGGAACTGTCAGTAATAACTGGTTATTTGATCGTAGGGTTCTGGACACAGACTGGAAATGTAAAAGGTCCCGAAGATATGGCGGGGGCTAGCCCATTTAAGACTTTAAAAGTTACCAAAAGAATCTTAAAATCTATTCGATAAAAGACTGGTAGCCAATGTAAAGATGCCAGAATTGGCCTTATATGGTCATGCTTCCTGGTTCCTGTGAGAAGCCGTGCTGCTGCATTCTGGATCATTTGAAGTCGCTGAATCTGCAATTTATCCATCCCTCTATATATATAAAAAAGGAAAAAGCACGCCAGATGGGACGTCATGAAGCTCACTTGCGTWCCTAAGATTGTACCTGATTGTCTGTCAAATCAACAGTTAGCAGGGCTCTAGAGTGTGACCAGTTTAGTCGCAAATGCGACCTGATTTCTTAAAAAAAAAAAAAAAGAATCCAGCAGCACTGGTGTGAATGGATTGTTGTTCGGTGTGCCATAGCGGGACCCTGATAAAAGGATTAAATGGACACTGCCTTCAACAAATCAGACGAAGTCCAGAGCTGTTTTGTCCAATCAGAGCAGAGCAGGGCGGGACTTTCAGTGAAAGCATGTTTGGTTGAAGCAGCGGACCGGCTCGACTGGAGCTGCTGCAGCGATCAGTCCTGACATCTCCTCTCCTCCTGCACTTTGCTCCTGARCTACCAGAGACTTTGGTCTGTAAAACCTAACTTTATATTAAATATATGTTCAGAATGTTGTTATTAGGGTTGGGCATCGTTTGAGTTTGAACAATTCTGGTTTTTCATTTGGATTCCACGGTTCCCAATGATTCCCGATTTCGATTCTTTTTTCAGGGTTTAAAAAGTTTACATGGTTTAAATGAGGTAGCTTGAGTTCTTTCTAGATGAACAGATGTTATGAATTTATTTTCCACACAGGTAATCTGTAAAACTTGTCCATCTAACCAAATAGTACACTTATATCCAGCCAAAGGTATTTTTCTTCTTGTTTTGAGACGATATATTAAGCAAGATCAGAATGTGTTTGATTATTAAGTCAGGAAATGTTTTCCTCATTTCAAGTCTTACCAAGCGCAATTGTCTTACTGCACTGGCAGATTATTTCACTTAATTTGACAATTTGAGTCTGAACACCAACTCAAATTGGTGTTCGGCAGCTCACCTGGGTTTTTTCTTTGTTGTTGTTGGGTGGCTTCTTCTTCCAGTTGCTGGAAGAAGAAGCCACCCAATATATATATAT
>NW_013955335.1:6103-7796 GCF_001266775.1 Austrofundulus limnaeus
TATTTGAACCAACCAAGTTTCAGACTGATTATTTAAACAGAAATGTTAATTAATCATCATAAATGTTTTACAGTGATTTCTCTTAGTCTATCAGAAAGAAAAGCTAAAGAAGATATTATCAAATTTCTGTTAAACCAACCACAGAATTTCAACCTTGACTGGCACCAGCTGGCAAAGCTCTTATCTTCCCTTCTTTCTCTGACTCAGCTCTAACGCCTGAGGGTGGAACCAAATTCGTCCGACTCTGTTACTAACACGGACGTCTTTGAGAGACGGACACTTCTTCCCGTTTGCCGAAACAGGGAAGACCGGCTGATTTCTCTCCGGAGGAAAAGCTCGGCCGCAGGTCTGCCCCAGAAGCCAAATAGGGTAGATTTGCCGGCCAGGACAGTAAGCACGCCGCTTCTGTCCACACAGAGACTCACGTCTCATAAGTGTGTTTTACCTCCCGAGGGGAGATTTTTAATTTGAAAAGAAGGAACCGGATGACAGCTAGAATCTTTCTGGCTTGGACTGAAGCAGACCAAAGATACCTGAAAAACACCTACTCGCCAAGGACCAGTAAGCGAGCTGATAAAAGTTCCCTGGATGGTCGGAGGTGAGCCAGTTCCTACCCAGGGGTGCCTTAAGAAGTCATCACCAGGTAAAGCTGACGTGTTCGGAGTGACGGGTCATGTGGAAACTAAGCACAGGAAGGACGTGCTAATCCGGTTGTCACACACCCCTACCAAAATAAAAGCAGAAACACTAACCTTAATTTCATCTCTTTTCTTACCCTTTCTTTGCCAATCTTAAATTAAAAGTGCCAGTGGAACTGTTTGGTTATTAACATCAGAACTGACGTTTTACTGTTCTATATATAAGTAATCTGAGTTTTAATGTGAACTGAAATTCGGACGCGAGTTTTATCTCATTGAACTCTGAAGCTTGTTATAGGAAAACCCACAATCAGGTGTAACTTATGATCTGTTCAATTTGTGTAAATAAATGATTGCATAATATTTTATGAATCAACTTGAACTCGTCTGAACGTTCCCTTATTGTGTCACTTTTCACTTTGCACAGTCAAAAATATTAAAGTAATGAGAACAACCTTGGTAAAAATTTCTCTCATAACTTTGTTATGAGAAGATGTAGAGAGGCTTATTTAACTTAAGTCCCTCCCCTACATAATGGTGGCTCTGTATGGGTCCCATACAGTATTTCTGTAATGGTGGCCCTTGATATAAATATTTTACTCATGAAAATATATTTCTGTGCATTTTGAAAGTAAAAAACATTACTTTTCTCATGTTGGCAAAAAGATAATGGTGTTATAAGACCTTTTTATGGCTAATGGTGTTCAGATAATAGCAAAGGCTGCAGATTTTGTTGTTTTTCTGTCATTCTGAAGTTATAAACACGTCTTTAACATTAAAAACTGCTTAAAAAAATAAGCACTTCACGCTTGTCAAGGTTATGACGTCACACCTTGATAAGTCGCCTTTCTCTCTCTCTCTCTCATTATAGCGAACGCTATTTTTTTTGTTAAAATCTAATCTGTGAAGGCAGTTTATGATTTTATTTGCATGCATTTCTGTCTGTTGACAATTTTTAAAGGATCAAAGGAAAAAAATTGTATAGGTCCTCTGGACGGGTTCTTCTTTAATGAAACGTTCCGTCTCTCTTCCAAGAGACTTCTTCAGTCTGAGAG
>NW_013955335.1:8796-11565 GCF_001266775.1 Austrofundulus limnaeus
GATTTAAACCACATCAAAATATTTTACAATGGTAAAATAAAAAAGAAACATTGAACAAAGGGTTTTAATGCAAAAAGCTTTATTACAGTCATCAACAATTTTTGTACATTAATCCATCTCTTTTATCTGTAAAATTGTAAGATAATCTAGCTGGTTTGCAAAATATTTGTTTTGTAAATAACTTTAATTATACAGGCAAGCGCAACGCTTCCTAATAATTGAAAAATCTTTTGCAGACAATATTTTAAAGAAATCCAAAAGCTATTTTTAACTTCTCAATTAACTACTATAAAAGTTTTGACACATTAATTAGCTGGTTTGCAAAATATTTGTTTTGTAAATAACTTTAATTATACAGGTAAGCGCAACGCTTCCTAATAATTGAAAAACCTTTTGCAGACAATATTTTAAAGAAACCAAAAGCTATTTTTAACTTCTCAGATAACTACTATAAAAGTTTTGACACATTAATTGCAAAAACACTAAACTCAACACTCTAAACTCAACAATCACCTCCAAATCATGGCTGATAAAGAATCCCCCACATCACCTCAGCCTCAAAATACCACCCTAAACCAAACTAACCCTGAAACCCCTGGACAAGGGAGAAGGCTAGTGGTTTGCGGCGTCTCAGAAGCTATAGAAGTCTTATCAAAACCAACTGTTCTAGATTACCTCCACTGCGCAGGTTGGGAGATTGACACTCTAAATGAGCAATTAAGACTAATTGCTGAGGAAGTTGAGAGGAAAGAGAAACCAAAAGCTAACACGGAACGTTTAGCTAAAATAGCATGCTTACTTAGAGTAAGACTGGGTCGCGAAATTGCGGTCGTGCGAAATCTTCATAAACAGCTACAAGCTGAAAGAGAAGCTAACAAGGCAAAATCAGATGAATCCCACGTTGTAACTACTGATTCTGAGGAAATCAAACAGTGCGAAGACAACTCAAAACTCCGACAAAGGGTTTTAAAAGAAGCTGAAGAAAAAGAAAGCCTTGGAGCTGATTTAGATCTTGCTACAAATGGACTCCATCAAGCCAAAAGTGAGCTTGAAAACCAAATGCACTTTAACTCCTTAAAACATCTGGAACTACAAGTGATCCAGAATGAGCTTCAACAAAAAAAAAGAAGAGAATAAACAGATAAGAGAAATTCTCCAGCAGGAGCGAGACGCCCATGCAGAATTTCGTCATAAAATTCAGGAGTACACAAAAGCATTGGAGCTCCATGAACCACCGTTAAATGGCCAGCAGGCACAAACAGGTGGCGTCCAAGCTACAAGCACACCGCGCACACATCCACCAATCAGTCACACCAGATCAGAGGATCCGGAGGACCCATCTCTACCCCCACCCCCAGTGTTCGAGGATCGAACAGACCTACCACAACAGGGTAGACAAGGAGAGTCCGGACAGGAGGGGAGATACACGTACCATCGTCCTCCCTCTGACCGTGAACTTGACAAAATAGCAAAAAACATCAAGCCGTTCGACCCAGAGCCTACGGGCTCTTATGACACTAGGGCTTACCTTCGGGATATAGATTTCTACCTTGAGAGCTATCCAAATGCTAACATCGAGAACAAACGTTACCTTCTCAGGCTAACTTCAAGCAGAAAGGTAAACAGTTTCATCTATCGCCAACCAGAAGAAATAAAAAAACAACTACACACTTCTTTGTGAGAGCCTAGAAAGAGAGTACACTTCCAACACTGGACCACCTGGCTACCCATCTGCCAAACCCATAAAACAAGGTCGTAATGAACATCCTAATGAGTATTATTATAAGCTTTTGCAGGCTTATTTTGGTAACGGGAACGAACCATTTGTGGACGAGGATCCAGGCTTTAAATTTCTCTTTATACAGAACCTTCACAAAGACACAAGTGCTCAACTAAGCATACTCGCAGACTGGCGAGTCAACAAGATTCAACAACTAAGAGACTGGGCGATCGCTGCGTTTGAAAAAATAAAAACACAAACAGAAATCTATGTGAACAAAACCACATCCTCTCAGTTAGAGCTGGAAGGAGCTCGAGCAGAGCCTCCATCTCCTAAACTAAACTAGGTAAAAAGAAACAAAGCTTTCAACCTACCAAAACTCAAAATAAAGGTGCTAATGGGAAACCTTGGTGGGGCAATCAAAACCAAAAAAGTGGCCACAGACCTCAACAGTGGGGTCCAGGTCCAAAAAACAAACCAACAAACGGGTACCAAGGGTACCCCAACAATCGTGGTTGGCCTCAAAACAGACCACCACGCAAAGGATCTAACCCTCCTTCACCACGTTCAGAACGTGCTGAACAGGGCAAAAAGTCAACAAAGGTTGACTACGCTAAAGAGCTCAAACAGTATAGTGCGGAGTTTGAAAGATTGCGTCGCGATATTGATGATCTCAAAAAGAGAGACAACGATGATGACGATGATAAAAAACCTCATGTAAAATGTATCGACATGGTAAGGACTGACTCCATGTGTAACACAGACACTGAAATCACATCCTTCAACAAAGGGGGGGAAGACCCAAACACGACCAACACTATGTTGACGGTCCAAACAGACCGAGAGAACACACAAACTGTCCAGCATAACAAAAGAATGCGTAGGCAGCCTGAGGTCGCACACTTTCTTTGTGACCTTAACACAAAAGGGTGCGCAAAGAAGTTTTATCTTGAGCTGAGACTGGAAGACTCAGTCACAGTGGAAGCCCTCCTAGACTCAGGATCGGACATAACAATCATGTCAAGCAAACTGTTCGAAAAGCTGTGTGC
>NW_013955336.1:0-2177 GCF_001266775.1 Austrofundulus limnaeus
CAACAAATCATCCATTCCATGTTGGGAACAAGTCCACATTGTTTTCACAGCTTTCTGATTTGTAGAAGACCTGATTATAAGTCATAAACTGTTTAAGCTCATTAAAAAAAAAGAAAAATTTGGTTTTCTTTTCAAAACTTTGCATTTGTGTAAGGAGGATAAAATGATGTCAGGTTCTCTGCTGGTAACTAATGACGTCACGGTGACTGGTTTCTAAGCCAATCAGATAATGAGTCCACCTGAGGAGGAAGTGTCAGACCTGTATTTAAAGAGTCAGCATGTGAGGGTCTTCAGGCAGTGGTGAATTAGTTAGTGACACACTAAAACCAGAGTTTCACTACAGATCAGCATGAAGTTTACGTTGTTGTTCATTCTGACAGTTTGGGTGAAGTCCCTCCGCTCCGGCTGCTCTCCGTCATGTATTCATCCGCCAGGAAAGTGGTGCTCTTCTTTAGACTCGGCTGTTCAATGTGGGGTATGTTAGAATGATTCTTCTCCTCCTTCTTTTATCATTATTATTATTTAATTATTATCATCATTATTATTATTATTAACACCGCCCGCCGTGGAAAGACGGAATGACGTGTTGTTTTAACAACGCGCCTGTTTCCGTTCCGACCGAGCGCAGCTCGTGACGTCATCAGATTTGGGCCCGTGGACTGATGACAGAGGAAACTTTACTTGTTGTAAACTTATCCTGCAAACTTCCTCCTGCAGAGAGACACGTTTGTTTCAGAATACGATCACGACACGTGAAAACCGGTGATAAAACGTGACTTTATCACCGGTTTCCTTGTCTGTGATCGTGGGAAGGTGAACACTTCCTGGAAAGACGTGATGGAGACAAACTCGAGCTGCAGATGTCAACAAACTGTCTCCTCACACTGAAACAAGCACTTATTACATCATAATCTTACATTTTATCATCTAAGAGTGATTTAACTGACGTGTGTGTTTAAAGCTCGGGGGGAAACAGCAACAAGGAAGTAAAAAAAGAGCTCAGCTGATTAAAGTCACCTGATTAAAGTCACCTGGGGGTGGGGCCAAGAACCTGATCTTCTGTTCGGGGAAAAAGCAGGAAGTATGGAGGACCATTTCTGTCAAAATAAAATAAGATAAATACTGTAGTTTTAAAGNTGTATGTATGTATGTATAGCTTTTTTTCCTTTTTTTCTTATAAAAGCCTAAATAAAACAAAAAAATTGGTGGTAATTTTTGACTGTGTAACTTTACAAACAGCAGCCAACAGTTACGATACAAATTTCAGCCATATCCTCCAGCGTATTGTGAGTATAATCCTGAAAATAATTAAATCTCATGTTAGCTCCGGTCAAGACTCAAAGAGCTGCTTTAGAGAGACCGAAGTGTGGACCCAGAGCCATGGGTTGCAAAGCCCTGGTCTAAGTGGTATCTGAAAGGAGCTGGACTTTCTCAGCCTAGTAAGAACTCTGTGTGTAACATGCTTTCAAGCAATGCTACAGATTAAATAATTAAATATTAGCAGTTGAACTGTGGCCTGTTTCATTAATTGTAATTCTGTTCCAGTCCCAAACTGAACCTGACTTTATTTCTCTGACTGTTTGCAGGTTGTAAAGCAGTGCCTGGAGTCAGATTTTCTGCGGTCCCGTCAGACAGCAGATCCAGTCCATGTTGAACTTTACTATGAGAGCCTGTGTCCTGGCTGCAGACTTTTCCTCACCCACATGCTCTTACCCACATGGGTCCTCCTGGGAGACATCATGTCTGTAACTCTGGTGCCATATGGCAATGCACAGGTGATCAGTGGACTGAGTCCTCTTCTTCTACAACACTTAATCATTTTTTATCTCTTTATAATTTCTCCTTTTTTGCAATCAACTAATTCTGCATACTTTGTGCTTTTTTAACCATTCATATTAGAGCTGCACAAGATTGTGCAAATTTATCATCATCCTGGTGAAATGCAGTACATGGTTGGCTCATATGTTTGGTTTTATACATTTTGTCAGCGTCAGTTTAATAAAAATGGACCTGAGATACTACATCAGATCAGAACCACTTACTCAGTGGAGGAACTGTTGGATAACTGCACTGATAGATTTTAAATGTTACATTTTTTATATTTATAGGGTTTTACTAATCCTGAATAGCTCTGGGGAATTAAATGAGCACAAAGCAAAGAGAAAACTGCAGAGGGG
>NW_013955336.1:3177-7811 GCF_001266775.1 Austrofundulus limnaeus
GTGTAGAGCTGGTCCAGTGTTCCACGACCAGGACCAAAACCACACTGCTCTTCCTGAATCCGAGGTTCGACTATCCAAACTACCCTTTCTAAACTCAATTATTTACATAAATAAATACAAATTTAAAAATATAAGAACTAGAATATTTAGAGAAAGGATGAAAGGGTTTGTCACGTGCKGACCAGTTTAAATAAAGATTTGAATTTACTGTTTGTTGGGATCACTGTCCACCTCACCATCTCTCTACATCCATATCTCTGTATCTTCTTCCTTTAGTCACAGTTTTCATGACACACAGGAAAATTATATATCAAAACGCAAGCCTTTTTGTCTTCTTTCAGACAAATTTCTGGTTTTGCTGTATGACAAATGGTTTTCTGTCAAAGTGCATCAGAAGTCAGGGACTTGCCTTCCTTGGTTCAGGTGCAAAACTACAATTTTTAACTCGACATATCTCTGAGATGAAGAGCTGTACATGTTTGAACATTTCCATGACTAAGAACCAGTCTCTTCTGTCACGGTTCAAGAATTATTTAAATAGATCTTATAGTTTTCACACACGTTGGTGCGAACTAAAGAATTTTTTTAATGACATCACAATCTGGCCTTCTGATTGGCTGACTGTGTTACTGGGCGGAATAGACTAATGAGTGACAGAACAAAAAGAGGCTTTGTGTATTTCAAAATGGCGCCCTGATTGCTCAACAGTTTTAAGACACACAAAGCTGAAATTTGGTGGGTTGGTAGCTGAGAGCTAACTCAACACATTCTGAATGCTAATCACAAGTTTAAAGGGTCAATATCATGTAAAATCAACTTGTTTGAGTTTTATATCATGTTATAATGTTATACTCTCATGAAAAACATGTCCAAAGCCTTGCTCTGACTCATTCATCATGTTGGAGAAATCCTGCAGTGTTTTTATGAAGCCATGCTGAGGAGCAAAACGACAGGTGGGGACCAGAAACACCTTTTGGTACCAGAAAAACCTTTTGGTACCAGAAACACCCCTGGGACGTGTCTTTAAGTTGAACTTCCTCATGGCAGAGCACCCCAACCTCCCCACTCCCCACAGACCCCGCCCATGACTCCTGCAGGCTCTCAGGTGAAAGTGAAAGTGAAACCTAACTGTCTGCTGAGCTCTCAACATTAGTTCTCACTCAGTGAAGCTCTTTTCAGATTAAAAATACCTTTGAGGAAATGTATTTTCAGATGCCAAGTAAACTGCCCCGGGGCGCCCCCCTCCCCCCCGCACTGAAATGGGCGGGACAGAAGCAGAAGGMGGTTCTTAAAGAGACAGAGGCCAATTTCAAGGTGTTTAGAAGAGGAAGTGAGAAGATAAGTTTATTTTCTATTTAAACATAAAAACAGCATTTTAATAACAGCTAAAGGTGACAGAGATACTTTATTATGGTATAGTATTTAATTATATAGATACTTTATTATGTATAGTATTTAAATATATGCCCGAGAAACACATAATATTGGCCCTTTAAGCTAACCGCTTATGCTAATTAAAAAAAGAAGCTCTAATTGAGCCATTTTAAGACGAACAGAGTAGGGTTGGGCATAATCGTATCATGTGCAATTAATCATCAGTAAAACAATCGATTATTTTTTGGTACTAGATAATTAATATGATTAATGCCACCAGCTCGGTGCTCCTCTCCGCTTCAAATGTGATGAACATTAAAACAGTTCTGTCATTTATTTATCTATCAACACAATTTATAATTTGATGTACARCCTGAAGTYTGTAGTTTTGACACAGTTTAGAACAGATTTTTATGAAGAGTAAATCTTTCCCACTACATTAGTCATGTGACCAGGACATAAGGGGGTCCAATGGATTAATTGTTAAATTAATCGTTATTGGCTAAATCCAACAATTAATCATGATTATTTTATGCCAATATTGCCCAACCTTTCCACAGAGCTGAAAACTGACAAACTAGTAGCCAAGAAGAAGCTTTCAAAAATTCTCAATTCTAAATTAGAATTCAAGATGGCCACCAGAGCTAATGTGAAACTATAATAACTCGGCCTTTTTAAAACACTTAGCCAAATTTTGATGAGGTGTCAGCTAAGAAGGATCTCCATCACTGAAGCCAAATCACAAATAGAAAATGGCCGTCGTAGCTAAAAAGCAAAATTGACCATAACTAAGGCGTTTTAGACATTTGGCTGTATTTTTGGGAAGGTAATAATAGATCACAGTGATCTCAAAGATTTGAATTTAATGTTTTTTAAAAACATTAAACTGAAGGAGACGTGTCAAGCCCGTCAGTCCAGGATCTGTTCTGTTTTCATCTGGAAACGCTGAGAACAACCTGCAACAAGCAGCTCTGTGTGGCTGCTAAACTAGCTTTAGGACAAAGCTCTGATTCATTAAGCTAATTTTTAACACATTTTTGTTTTCAGTTTTCTGTAGTTAATGGTGATTAATGCATTAAAGGTCTGGCCCAACTAATATAATTTTTGTCAGTCTAAAACATTAAGCTGTGACCAAAGGAGAAAAATAAATAAAAATTTGTAAGGCACTTCATGGACATGTCCTTCCAGGGACAGAAGGATTGTTGTCTTTTTAAATTCAGAGGTTGTTTCATATATTCTTGTTAAATGAAAATGTGTTGACAAGTTAATAATTTACAACAACAACTAGTTTCTAACTGACTAACTGTTTGTGCTCAGCTTCATTTAATGTTATTATTCCAACATTTTGAGACATAATTCAGTTTCTCTCCCAATCAGCCTGATTTCCTTTCAGATTTTCACCCATTGATCACCACTGACTCTCAACCAAACAAATGTAAAAAACAAAGTGTTAAATGTTAGTTTTAGGCAAACAACTTTAATGGCTTGAAGAGAGCTGGAAAGAACAGATTTGACATCAGTATGACATGGTAACATTGTGTTTAAAAAGAAATATTAAATAAAACCTAAAATGTTAAATAGTGGAAGTAATGAAGTTATTTGTTGTTGTGTGTCTGATCTCCACAGACTTGTTTACTCAACATGACTGACATGGCTTTCCACATCATCTACTGTATGGAGTCCTCCTCTGATGTCCTCGGTGCAGCTGAAAGTGTAAGGATGTTTTTGTGTGTGTGTATGAACATTGTGACCTTATAGTTGGACTGGTGTTAAACTTTTTTGTGTTAATTTTTGTATATGTCAATTGTAGTGTGTGAAGGTCTATGCCCCCGAGTTGACCACTGACAAACTGATGAGTTGTGTGAAGGGGGACACTGGAAACCAGCTCATGCACCAGAATGCCCTGAAGACCAAAGCCTTGACCCCTCCACACCAGTATGTGCCTTGGGTGACCATTAATGGGGTGAGATTTCTGCACAATACACAACACATGTTATTAACACTTTGATATGCTGTGGAAACACACAAAGAGAACAGCAGAAAACACTAAACATAAATAAAATTGTTAGATTCACTTGATTTGAACATTTGCTGAAAATTGTTTGCTCCATAAGTTGGTTGTTAAATCAGTTCGATCAGGGCTCTGCAACCTTTATAATCMAAAGAACCATTTCTGCTGCTTGACTCACTAATAAAATGTGTCCAGARATGAAAAACAAGCTACGACTGTGTTTATCAACTGGAAGAACTGTAGATTTTAACCACTTTATAGAGGAGTCAGAAACTTATGAAAAGGAGTTTATTAATTCACTGAGCTTAGATAGGAAGTTTTCTGAATGCTGAAGAAAAAGTAAGACATCATCAGCATACAGACTGATTTTATGTTCTATGTTCTTACATTGTATGCCTTTAATATCTGCAGTTTGCCTGATCGCAGCTGCTAGAGGTTCAATAAAAATATCAAACAGTGAGGGGGACAGTGGGCATCCCTGCGGGGTGCCTCTCTGTAAACAAAAACTAGAAGATATTTGGTTATTTGTCCTGAAACATGCTGTTGGTGAGTTATATAATATTTAACCAATTAATGAAATCATTTCCAAAACCACATTTATGCAGGGTTGCAAATAAGAATTTCCAGTTTACTCAAACTCTTTTTCTGCATCCAGAAACAAAATAGCTGTTTCACTGTTTTTACTGTAAAAAAAATCTATTAAATTAAATAATCTGTGTTCCATTCTGAAAACACAAACACCAACTGTTGTTGGTGTTTGGTTCATGCTAGCACGTCATGATCCAGCAACAAAAGCAACCACTAACACTGCTAACAAGCTGGGGTATTTTTTTTATTTAACTTCACACTTTCTACCCCATGTTTTCTACCCCACGTTTTCTACCCCATGTTTTCTACCCCATGTTTTCTACCCCATGTTTTCTACCCCATGTTTTCTACTCCATGTTTTCTACCCCATGTTTTCTACCCCATGTTTTCTACCCCATGTTTTCTACCCCTTGTTTTCTACCCCTTGTTTTCTACCCCAGGTTTTCTACCCCATGTTTTCTACCCCATGTTTTTGGCTTCAATTGTGAACAACAAAAAGAGGAAAGTGCGTCCTTCATCCTTGTGTAGGGGTCACCTCGAGTGAAGAAACAAGATTTACTGCCCCGAAGCAGGCCTCGGACAGAACTGAGGGGTTCTCTTCCACGGTTAGAATGACCTGTCATGGCCTAAATAGAGTTCAGTTTGTGACAGAGTTCCTGTC
>NW_013955336.1:8811-9871 GCF_001266775.1 Austrofundulus limnaeus
CAGATCCACTGATCCTTCAACACAGAGCATCTTCAGAAGACAAGCTGATAAAATAAATTTATAAAACCTGTCTTGTTCCATACACAGTGTGTATTGAACCTAAAGTACTGTTTGATACAGGTACATGTATTGTTGCATCCCTATAATTCAGGTAATTTTCCAGAGTTCAGATGGAATTGAACAGTTGCTCATCTCTAACACATTGATCATGACGGCCTGTTTTCATGAGATTCCTCGTATTTTCAAGGTTTGACCAAAACGGCTGCAACTTTTTTCCAGTGGATCTTTTAGTTTAGAGAAATGCATTCCACCAACAAGTGCTGAATCTTTAATTTGAGCATAAAATTGAGAGATAAACTTGTCAGAAATGGCTTAAGGTCATTTTMGTGTCCAGTTGGTGCCGGACACGTTCTTTTGTTAAGATTGTTTCACCATGTATGACCTGATTCAGCGTCTCCACTGATCTGTGAAATGATGCAATGAAAGTGTAATCAGTCATACAAAGTATCTGTCAGTGAGTTTAATTTATACAGATTTAATAAATGCAGGTGCAAATATATACTTTGTGCAGTACAAAAACAAATACAAGCTGTACATTTACACATTCATCCAGTCAGCCACAGAACAAATTAAATGCTWACAGTCAACATACATGATGCTTCTTCTGTTTAAAACATGGAAAATACAACAATAAATGTGTTTCAGTAAATAAAATATAGTTTTATGTAGTTATAAACAAGCATAGTGTCGTACTGGAATAAAGCATCTGGTGTTTGTTGACATTCAGTTTGATACATGAGTCAAAGTTCAGTCCTGATCAACAGGCTGTGAAGTACTGTGTCCCTCTGTGTAATACTGCAATATTTATACCAAGTACAGGGACCAGAAGTACTGTGTCCCTCTGTGTAATACTGCAGTGTAATACTGCAGCATTTATACCAAGTACAGGGACCAGAAGTACTGTGTCCCTCTGTGTAATACTGCAGTGTAATACTGCAGCATTTATACCAAGTACAGGGACCAGAAGTACTGTGTCCCTCTGTGTAATACTGCAGTGTAA
>NW_013955337.1:0-614 GCF_001266775.1 Austrofundulus limnaeus
GAATAATATCTTATTGGAAGCATGTGAGTTAAAGCCATATAAACTACAGACAATAAAGATGGTATTTTCTTGTTTAATTGTTAATACTATCCATCTACCATCTTTGGAGGACACTGTTTCTAGAACATCCCCTTTAAATTTGTGCAAGAGAATTAAAACCGCAGCTGAATGATTAGATACATGGCTAAAGTAAGCTGTATTACCCCATTGTGTTATCCAAAATTTTTTATCTGATTCACAGGAATGAGTTTCTTGAAGTAGTATTATATCTGACTCCATTCTTTTGCAAAACAAAAAAGATGCTTTTCTTTTAGTTATGTCCCTAACACCTCTGACATTCAAAGGCACAATATTGAAAGAGTTAAACCTCAATAACAAAAAGAAGAAAAAATAAAACGAAAATAAATCTCAGAACAACCTAATACTAAAATAAACAAAAACAATCTATATTTTAGAAGTGCTGAAAAAAAGATCCACCAAGAATGAGGTGGTGATTAACAATCATTTAAAAATTAATTTAAACCTTGCAAACAAAATATGTGTTTTCCCTTACAATTTCTATTATGTTAATTTTTTGAACTAGAGTAATGATTTAAAATAAAGAGGATTTTATA
>NW_013955337.1:1614-8846 GCF_001266775.1 Austrofundulus limnaeus
GTCCGGACGTTGTCTGAAAAGATCTCTCTCAGTGATGGGCCTTGGTCCAAATCTTGGTCTTCGGTCCTTTTGAGCTCAGTTGAGGAGAGTTGATCAGCTTTTTGGCCCAAATGAGAGAACTGAACTTCAGATCCGGTCACTGTTCTGCTGCTTTGAAATCCTGCTGCTTCTTGAGCTGTCTCTCCTTTAGCCGACGACACGAAGACAGTTGCTGTGGTCCAGTTCGGGCTTTTTATCTTCCTGTGCGAGCTTGTTTCCCGCCTGGCTTTGGGTGATCATGTGTCATGTGTTTTTCACGGTACTTTTCCATTGTGAAGCAACTCCTCAGCACTTCCTCTTCTTGGGGCAGTTAGGTACTTTTTCTGTGGTATCAAAAGTCCATTTATCTGCTATATCAACRTTTCTGAGAAGTTTCAGTTGCACAAGGTTTCGCGTGAAATTAGATAAGGGAACTGAAAGCTTCCTGACAGTTAGAAGTGAAGCAATGCTCAACTTACATGATGTTCAACTTGTCTGCACATGAAAAGCCACACATCCATTCAACTGACCTTACAGAATATACTTTATATTCCTGTCTGCCCTAATCACCATCTTAACATTTTTAAACATAAATCACAAGTTTATAAATCATCAATAATCACAGTACATTAATCAAAAGAAACACAGTTATAATAATCATTGGTTAGGTTAGATACACTCTTAAAGTTGATTACATTATTTCATTATATTTCCTCCTGCTGCCGTCTCAACCTTTTTGCCTCCTGACCTCCGTTCTTCTTATGATGTCTTCTTTTCCTGTCTAGGTCCCATTTCTGTTGGGGGAAAAACTCTCTAGGTTTGATTCCAGCATTATGAGCATCCTGGACAGCAGGCCCTCTTGACAGTGCATTCAAGTTACCTCTGGACAGTCAATTTTTTGTCCATTTATAAAAACAAATGCACCACGGAAGAATGCCTTCTTCCCCTCTTCTCTAGCTTTTTTCACTAAGGGCCAAAGTTTCTCTCTTGCTTCCTTGTCTTCTGGAGAAAGGACCTCTGTGATCCTCAATCTGTTGTCAAGAAGAAACTTTGAGCCTTTCGCTTCTCTCCAGATGGCATCCCGAACTTGTCTCAATGCGAACAGGATGATAGTTGACCTGTTTGGTCCATCATGGCGCCGTTTCCCCACACGGTGTACAAAGTCGATGCCTCCCTCCAGGAAGGTGCAGAGTTTAGGGGCCGWATTGCCAAGGATGTCGATGATTTTGGATCTTATGTCTTCTCCCTCGTCTTCTTTCACTCCATGTAACTTCCGTGACCATCGTCGGCTGTAGTGCTTGCAGTCGTCATTGTTTGTTTTCAAGGCCTTGTTTTCCGCTTTTAGTTTATGAATTTCCTTTTCTATATTGTCTAAAGATTCTTTTTGTTCCTTAATGTCTAAAGTAAGTTGCTGAACAGTCAAAATAAGTTTTTCCATTTGCATTGATGTAGATTCTTTTGTCTTTTTAATAGAGGCATCTGTGCGGAAAGTTTTGTCTTTTTTCTTTGATAGCATATGGATTGCTTCCAATATTTCAGCATTTGCACCATCAACAAACTTTACCTTCTTCGTTGGAGGTTTAAGCGGCAAGTCTGGAAGTGGCGTGGCAAGACAGATTTGTAGTGGATTTTGGTTAGCTTCAAACATTTGAAAAATGTTATAAAAAATGTTATAAATAAGCACGCACCCAATTGCCCCGAAGTTTACATATAAAACCACCATCAGTCAGAATATCGAGATAAACAAAGGGTGTGCTTTAACTTGAGAATATTGACTTTATGTATAAACATTCAAAGTTGCTTTAAATACTCGGACGAGACAAAGCAAGACATGGCGAGTGGAAAAGCTGATGCTAAGCTAACTTCAAATCAAGCTGGTTTAGCTGACCACGACTACACACCGATGGAAACTTCTAACAGCTCCGGTAAGAGGACCCCCCCACCCCCACTACACCAACCAAGACTTCTGCTCCCCCTATTAAGATCAAAACAGCCCAAAACCAGTCTAATGAGATCCTTGCCTATGGAATTGGAAAAATAACTGAAAAAATTGATGGTTTTGGAGACCAGTTGGCCAAAACATCCATGATGGTTGCCAACAACACTAGGCTGGTGGAAATGAATGCAGCCAAAATCAAAGAATGCAAGACCAAAGTTAAAGACATTGAAAAAATAYTACCTCAATTTACCAAAGAAAACAAAGAACAGAACGAAAGAGTAACTGAGTTGGAGAGATACAAGAGGCGCTGGAACCTCAAAATACATGATCTATAAGAAAAAGACAATGAAAAGATTTGAGAAGAAATCATATGCTTCCTGTCCGAAATCGCAACACAGTGAGCTTCAAATATGGAAACAGTGGTCGACAGTGTTCACCGACAGGGCAAGCGAGAAGCAGGAAGAAGCCATCAAGTCATCATCCAGTTTGTCTTGAGGTCTCACCGCATTGAAATCTGGAGGATCACAAAAACTCCAAATTCTGCAAACCAACAGAGATCCGCTTCAAAGAAGACTTCTGCAAAGCTGACAGAGAGGCACGGGCTGCAGCATGGCCGAAGATGGAGGAAGTACGAGCAGCAGGGAAGACAACATACTACAAGGGCCCCTTCGGATACATTGTTGGGAGAAGAGTCATCGTAGACATCTAAGGAACCTACTCACAAATTTGTTGGTATAAACCTAAGTATCACTAACGCTGAGTGTTAAAATATAAGAAATATAAGTTAAAATTAAAGCTTAAAGTTACTACAAAAGAGTTCTAAATGCAAGAAAGTTTTATTGTTTAAGAAACATCCAGTTTTGATGCTGGTTTACATATTTTGTTAATCAGGGGCTTAGGGGTTTTGGTTATCAGTAACTTACTAGCCCAATTCTCTTTTCTTTTTTAATTATTTATTTTTGTTATTGTTCATGTCTTATAATAACAATAATAATTATTATAATAATGTCTCTAATTTCTCTGTTGTTTCACTTAAAGCTAGGGGTCTGAAAAATTCTATAAAATGAAAAGCAACAATTTTATTCTTAAAAAATGAAAAAGCACAGTGTTACCTTCTGCAAGAAATTCACAGCAACAGTACAGATGAAACATTTTGGTCTAACCAATGGGGTGACAAAATATATTTTAGTTATGGTACAAATATGTCAGCAGTGGTCGCCATACTCTTGAATAACGTTCCTGGTAAAATAATCACCACTGAAAAAGATCCTTCAGGTCATTGGATAATTTGTATTTTTGAAATTAATGATAGGTTTCTGATATTAGGCAATGTAAATGGTTACAATAATCATAAACAAAACAAAAACTTAATTGCAGAACTTAGCATCATTTAAAAAAATAACTCAAAAATACTTCAACTATTGTATCACTTTTGGAGGAGACTATAATTTGGTAATAGAAGATTGGCTTGAAAGATGTCCCTCGAAGTTTCAAAGCAATCATYACAATTCCATTCTTCTTAATTTCTGTAATAAATTTAAGCTGAGTGACATATTGCGTATCTTACATCCAGTTGCACAAATATTTACATGGTTCAAATCAGATGGAGCAGCTAAATCTAGATTAGATTACTGGCTTGTTTCTGACTTTATAAATGGCACAGAAATTACCTCTACTAGCTCTGCTGTGCCACTTACAGATCAATGGGCCTCATGCAAGAACATGTTCGTATTCTTATCCTAAATTTCTCTTACTTTTGTTCGTACAAAGGGTTCGTACGAACATGTCACGTCAGATTCAACAAACTCTTCTATCTTCAGGAAAAGTGTGTAAATGAGCTGCGTAAATTACACCTGTTCCATCCAGCTGCTCATGCACGCGAGAGGAGATTAGCGTAATTATCACCCCAAAAACACCATATAAGGCTATGTTTCCTGCCTCAGATATCAGGAAGTGTCCATTCATGAAAAATGACAACGAAAACTAAAAAGAACTTTACGAGTTCAGAGATTAAAGTCCGTCTGTCAGAGATCCAGAAAAGAAAATCTDTCATTTTTTGCAGCTCAGCTGTGGAATAAAAAAGAGCTGCTAAATGTATAAACAACTGTGTTAAATCATTTTCATTTATTCAGAAGCCGCAGCGCTTAGAAACTCAAAGATTATGAYGGTGAATAAATTCAAGGATCGTTTTATGAACATGAGTTGCAAAAAGTCAGACTGAGCGAGGAGAAAACCTATCACGTTGTCATGTTTTGGGCTGCTCCATCTGTTCCTGCCCCTCTGTCACTCTCACTCAGCTCCTCTGATTACTCCATTCCTCCTCACCTGTGCCACAGCAATCAGCCTCATCTGCCTCACCTGTCCTCCCTCCTATTTAAGCTCCCTTCCCTCACTCAGTCTTTGCCAGATTATTGAACGGTTCATACCAAGTAGATGTCCAGCACTTTTTCACAGTTCATGCCTGATCCCATGTTTATGACCCTTACGCCTGCCTCTCGACTAACTGATTTTGTCTGCCCCTTATCTGCCACTGTCTCGCTCTCTGACCACCGGCTCTCGGACCTGTTTCTGTCACCTGGACCTTGCCCCTTGGATCACGTTTTTGGATGTAACTAACAATCTCGGACCACACGGTTTTTGACCTCAGCCTGCCCCAAGGAAATCGGAACCAAGCACCAAAGATCACAGGACTCTGCATCCTCACCTGGATTGGTCGATTCACTCTCATCCCCAGAAGGTTAGTTGCAGAGCAAGCAATATCTCCTTGTTTGTTTTTTTGGCTCCATTCTCATTCTCATTTCTGTTCCAGAGTGTGCGGTCCAGGGGTTCAGATTCCCGACCAGTCTCCATTTTAAATAAAGTACTTAAAACTTTATCGTGTTTGCGTGCTCAGAATCCTTCCCACGCTTCTTGTCAGAATAATCTGGCCTACTATCATGGATTCTGAGCAAACAAATTGGCGAACTGGCGTGGAGGGCGCCATTACTAAGCTTGAACGTAGCGTTCTGGAAATGACGCAAATGATCCGTGACTTGTCGCTTCCCCACAGCAGCGGTGTGTCACAGCAAGATTCTTCCCCTCCGGCTGCTACTCGCTATCATGTTTCCCCCATTCATGAACCAAGACTCCCTCCTCCCGAGATGTTTAGTGGTGAGTCAAAACAATGTCGGCCATTTCTAACACAATGTGAAATTCACTTYCAGTTGCAACCRTCATCATTTCCRTCTGAGAGGTCAAAGGTCGCCTACGTCATTTCTCTACTGTCTGGTAAGGCAAAGTTGTGGGGGACAGCTGAATGGCAGCGGGATTCACATTTTTGTTATGTTTTCAAAGACTTTGCTACTGAACTCATTAGAGTCTTTGACCCAGTTTTACCAGAACGTGAATCGGCACGAAAACTGTTTGCTATTAAACAAGGCAAAAGAAGGGTCAGAGATTATATTATTGATTTCCACACCATTGCTGCAGACAGTCATTGGAATGAACCTGCTTTAATTGATGCYTTTTTTCATGGACTATGTGATCAAATCAAGGATGAGCTAACTACCAGAGAGCGGCCTGTGGACCTAAGAGGCCTTGAGGAACTGGCTACCAGGATCGATCTCCGCATGGTAGAGCGCAGTCGTGAGAGGCGAGGCTTGACTGAAAATTCACCACCATGGAGAGACAGGAAYGTCACTCCCACGTCTCTTGTTACCCATGAGCCGGCCCAACCGGAGGAACCCATGCAACTAGGACGTACCCGAGTATCCCTGGAGGAACGAAAGCGCAGGAGCCAAGGTAACCTTTGTTTCTATTGTGGTGGCAAAGGCCACATAGCCAAGCAATGCCCAGTAAAAGACCAGACTCAGTAGGATCTAGGAGAGTCCTGCTGAGTCATATCAACAGAGCAGTAGTCTCCTCCATGCTTGCACTACCGGCTGAAATCGTTGTCAATGACAAGAAACACTACACCAAGGTATTCATTGATTCAGGGGCAGATACTGAGTTTATTGATCAGTCATTTGCTAACTCATTGGGAATAACGACTCTGACCACAGTTTGTGATCACAGAGTCACTGCCTTAGATGGCCACATCCTTAACAAGGAAAGTTTGGAAACTGAGTCTGTTTCACTTACCTTAGGAGGTAATCACCACGAAACCCTAAAGTTCTATGTCATAGAATCACCCCTGTTACCCATCATCTTGGGTATTTCTTGGCTTAAAAAACACAACCCTCAAGTTGACTGGGCTAAAGGAGAGATCACAGGCTGGGCAAAAGAATGCTTGTCGTCATGTTTATCTAAGGCMATAGGGCAACCTGTGCACTCTGAAGTCATGAACATAACCTACCCTGATTTGGCCAAAGTTCCCTCTGAATACCATGACCTCAAGGAAGTTTTTAATAAAACCAAAGCCACATCATTGCCACCCCACCGGCCATATGATTGCTCGATAGATCTACTTCCTGGCACCATTCCCCCGAGAGGCAGGCTTTTYTCTCTGTCACTTCCTGAGCATCAGGCAATGAAAACATACATTGAGGAGAGTCTGCAGGCAGGTATCATAAGACCCTCAGCATCACCAGCCAGAGCCGGGGTTTTTTTTGTGGGGAAAAAGGACGGCTCTCTCAGACCCTGCATTGACTATAGGGGTTTGAATAACATTACTATCAAAAACAAATATCCATTACCACTCATGTCAACTGCCTTTGATTTGATCCAGGGTGCTACTGTCTTTACTAAACTCGACCTCCGTAATGCCTACCACCTTGTTCGCATCAGAGAGGGAGACGAGTGGAAGACRGCTTTCAACACCCCCACGGGCCACTACGAATATCTCGTTATGCCGTTTGGACTCACTAATGCCCCTGCTGTTTTTCAGTCTTTAGTTAACGATGTTTTAAGAGATATGATCAATCAGTTTGTTTTTGTTTACCTAGATGATATTCTCATTTTTCCAAAGACCTGGCCACACACAAGAAACACGTCAGAGCTGTTTTCCTAAGACTGTTACAGAATAATCTTTTTGTCAAAGCCGAAAAATGCGAATTCCATCAGACCACAACGTCCTTTCTTGGTTTCGTCATTTCCCCTGATAGTGTGTCCATGGATCACAGTAAGATCTGTGCAGTCAATGGCCAACCCCCCAAGATAGGAAACAACTTCAACGCTTCCTAGTGTAGGGGTAACCCTGGTGAAATATTCATTTCTATTTTTGTCTTTGATTTTATTTTTACACTTATAAGAAAAAAATCATTTTAAAGTGTTTTTATTTTCTTTAAGTGAATAGGAC
>NW_013955338.1:0-1462 GCF_001266775.1 Austrofundulus limnaeus
CATGTTAACACTGATGAAACATGCAGTGTGCATGTTAACACTGATGAAACATGCAGTGTGCATGTTAACACTGATGAAACATGCAGTGTGCATGTTAACACTGATGAAACATGCAGAGCAGTGTTCATGTTAACACTGATGAAACATGCAGAGCAGTGTGCATGTTAACACTGAAGCATGCAGTGTGCATGTTAACACTAATGAAACATGCAGAGCAGTGTTCATGTTAACACTGATGAAACATGCAGTGTTCATGTTAACACTGATGAAACATGCAGAGCAGTGTTCATGTTAACACTGATGAAACATGCAGAGCAGTGTACATGTTAACACTGAAACATGCAAAGCAGTGTTCATGTTAACACTGATGAAACATGCAGAGCAGTGTTCATGTTAACACTGATAAAACATGCAGAGCAGTGTACATGTTAACACTGATGAAACATGCAGAGCAGTGTTCATGTTAACACTGATCAAACATGCAGAGCAGTGTTCATGTTAACACTGATGAAACATGCAGTGTTCATGTTAACACTGATGAAACATGCAGAGCAGTGTGTATGTTAACACTGATGAAACATGCAGAGCAGTGTGTATGTTAACACTGATGAAACATGCAGAGCAGTGTGTATGTTAACACTGATGAAACATGCAGAGCAGTGTGTATGTTAAAACTGATGAAACATGCAGAGCAGTGTTCATGTTAACACTGATGAAACATGCAGAGCAGTGTTCATGTTAACACTGATGAAACATGCAGAGCAGTGTACATGTTAACACTGATGAAACATGCAGAGCAGTGTACATGTTAACACTGATGAAACATGCAGAGCAGTGTTCATGTTAACACTGATCAAACATGCAGAGCAGTGTTTATGTTAACACTGATGAAGGTCAGTGACATTATCTTCATTAAAAACTGCTGCAGGTCCATTCTGTGAGCTCACACCACACAAACTTTCTTTATGGTCATCACAGAAGTAAAAGGAAAGGTTACATGTCTGCACACTGACCATGGTCAGGTTAACTCATCTGTGCCCTTATAACTAGTATAACCAGTGCCCTTATAACCAGTACTGTCTGTTTGAATTATTTCATCAGGATATGTTTCAGTCCAATCAAACAACACGTCCATGTAACCACAGGTAAGAGATCCTAACTCTACCTTGTTTGTTATCAGATCATGGTCATCAGAACAGCTGTTTAAAAACTGTTCCTGACCCGTTATTGACCAGTTAGCTGCAGATAAGTTATGATTAACTAGTTAACTAGAGATAAGTTACGGTTATTGACCAGTTAACTGCAGATTCGTTATGGTTATTAACCAGTTAACTGCAGATACATTATGGTTATTAACCAGTTAACTGCAGATAACTCATGGTTATTAACCAGTTAACTGCAGATAACTCATGGTTATTAACCAGTTAACTGCAGATAACTCATGGTTATTAACCAGTTAACT
>NW_013955338.1:2462-3292 GCF_001266775.1 Austrofundulus limnaeus
CACTAAACTACGAGGCTAACCCTAACCTCTGGGGCTAATCCTAACCTACAGGGCTAACCCTAACCTACAGGGCTAACCCTAACCTACGGGGCTAACCCTAACCTACGAGGCTAACCCTAACCTACGAGGCTAACCCTAACCTAAAGGGCTAATCCTAACCTACGAGGCTAACCCTAACCTACAGGGCTAATCCTAACCTACGGGACTAACCCTAACCTACGGGACTAACCCTAACCTACGGGACTAACCCTAACCTACGGGACTAATTCTAACGTACGGGGCTAACCCTAACCTCTGGGGCTAATCCTAACCTACAGGGCTAACACTAACCTACGGGACTAATTCTAACGTACGGGGCTAACCCTAACCTACGAGGCTAACCCTAACCTCTGGGGCTAACCCTAACCTCTGGGGCTAATCCTAACCTAAGGGGCTAACACTAACCTCTGGGGCTAATCCTAACCTACGGGGCTAACACTAACCTCTGGGGCTAATCCTAACCTACGGGACTAACCCTAACCCTCCGGGGCTAACCCTAACCCTCCGGGACTAACCCTAACCCTCCGGGACTAACCCTAACCTACGGGGCTAACCCTAACCTACGGGACTAACCCTAACCCTCCGGGGCTAACCCTAACGTACGGGACTAACCCTAACGTACGGGACTAACCCTAACCTACGAGGCTAACCCTAACCGACGAGGCTAAACCTAACCTACGAGGCTAATCCTAACCTACGAGGCTAACCCTAACCTACAGGGCTAATCCTAACCTACAGGGCTAACCCTAACCTACAGGGCTAACCCTAACCTACAGGGCTAACCCTAACCT
>NW_013955338.1:4292-5117 GCF_001266775.1 Austrofundulus limnaeus
TTACCAGGTATCACAACAACCTTTACCAGGTGAGACACCTTTACCAGGTGAGACACCTTTACCAGGTGACACAACCTTTACCAGGTGACACAACCTTTACCAGGTGACACAACAATTACCAGGTGACACAACATTTACCAGGTATCACAACAACCTTTACCAGGTGAGACACCTTTACCAGGTGAGACACCTTTACCAGGTGACACAACCTTTACCAGGTGAGACACCTTTACCAGGTATCACAACAACCTTTACCAGGTGAGACACCTTTACCAGGTATCACAACAACCTTTACCAGGTGAGACACCTTTACCTGGTGAGACACCTTTACCTGGTGAGACACCTTTACCAGGTATCACAACAACCTTTACCAGGTGACACACCTTTACCAGGTGACACAACATTTACCAGGTATCACAACAACCTTTACCAGGTGAGACACCTTTACCAGGTGAGACACCTTTACCAGGTGACACACCTTTACCAGGTGAGACACCTTTACCAGGTGAAACACCTTTACCAGGTGACACAACCTTTACCAGGTGACACAACATTTACCAGGTGACACACCTTTACCAGGTGAGACACCTTTACCAGGTGACACACCTTTACCAGGTGAGACACCTTTACCAGGTGACACAACATTTACCAGGTATCACAACAACCTTTACCAGGTGAGACACCTTTACCAGGGGACACACCTTTACCAGGTGAGACAACCTTTACCAGGTGACACAACCTTTACCAGGTGACACAACCTTTACCAGGTGACACAACCTTTACCAGGTGAGACAACCTTTACCAGGTGAGACAACCTTTACCAGG
>NW_013955338.1:6102-9044 GCF_001266775.1 Austrofundulus limnaeus
GACACAACAATTACCAGGTGAGACACCTTTACCAGGTATCACAACAACCTTTACCAGGTGACACAACAATTACCAGGTGACACAACATTTACCAGGTATCACAACAACCTTTACCAGGTGAGACACCTTTACCAGGTGAGACACCTTTACCAGGTGACACAACCTTTACCAGGTGACACAACCTTTACCAGGTGACACAACAATTACCAGGTGACACAACATTTACCAGGTATCACAACAACATTTACCAGGTGAGACACCTTTACCAGGTGAGACACCTTTACCAGGTGAGACACCTTTACCTGGTGAGACACCTTTACCTGGTGAGACACCTTTACCAGGTATCACAACAACCTTTACCAGGTGACACACCTTTACCAGGTGACACAACATTTACCAGGTATCACAACAACCTTTACCAGGTGAGACACCTTTACCAGGTGAGACACCTTTACCAGGTGACACACCTTTACCAGGTGAGACACCTTTACCAGGTGAAACACCTTTACCAGGTGACACAACCTTTACCAGGTGACACAACATTTACCAGGTGACACACCTTTACCAGGTGAGACACCTTTACCAGGTGACACACCTTTACCAGGTGAGACACCTTTACCAGGTGACACAACATTTACCAGGTATCACAACAACCTTTACCAGGTGAGACACCTTTACCAGGGGACACACCTTTACCAGGTGAGACAACCTTTACCAGGTGACACAACCTTTACCAGGTGACACAACCTTTACCAGGTGACACAACCTTTACCAGGTGAGACAACCTTTACCAGGTGAGACAACCTTTACCAGGTGACACAACCTTTACCAGGTGACACAACCTTTACCAGGTGAGACACCTTTACCAGGTGAGACAACCTTTACCAGGTGACACAACCTTTACCAAGTGAGACACCTTTACCAGGTGAGACACCTTTACCAGGTGAGACAACCTTTACCAGGTGAGACACCTTTACCAGGTGAGACAACATTTACCAGGTGAGACACCTTTACCAGGTGAGACAACATTTACCAGGTGACACAACCTTTACCAGGTGACACAACATTTACCAGGTGACACAACCTTTACCAGGTGACACAACATTTACCAGGTGACACAACATTTACCAGGTGACACAACCTTTACCAGGTGAGACACCTTTACCAGGTGAGACAACATTTACCAGGTGAGACACCTTTACCAGGTGAGACAACATTTACCAGGTGAGACAACATTTACCAGGTGACACAACATTTACCAGGTGACACAACCTTTACCAGGTGAGACACCTTTACCAGGTGAGACACCTTTACCTGGTGACACAACCTTTAACAGGTCAGACACCTTTACCTGGTGACACAACCTTTACCTGGTGACACAACCTTTACCAGGTGAGACAACATTTACCAGGTCACAACATTTACCAGGTGAGACACCTTTACCAGGTGACACAACAACCTATCAGGTGACACAACATTTACCAGGTGAGACACCTTTACCAGGTGAGACACCTTTACCAGGTGACACAACATTTACCAGGTGAGACACCTTTACCAGGTGACACAACATTTACCAGGTGAGACACCTTTACCAGGTGACACAACCTTTACCAGGTGACACAACCTTTACCAGGTGACACACCTTTACCTGGTGAGACACCTTTACCAGGTGAGACACCTTTACCAGGTGAGACAACCTTTACCAGGTGACACAACATTTACAAGGTGACACAACATTTACCAGGTGAGACAACATTTACCAGGTATCACAACAACCTTTACCAGGTATCACAACAACCTTTACCAGGTGACACAACATTTACCAGGTGACACAACATTTACCAGGTATCACAACAACCTTTACCAGGTGACACAACATTTACCAGGTGACACAACATTTACCAGGTATCACAACAAACTTTACCAGGTGACACAACCTTTACCTGGTGAGACACCTTTACCAGGTGAGACAAACTTTACCTGGTGAGACACCTTTACCAGGTGACACAATATTTACCAGGTGACACAACCTTTACCAGGTGAGACACCTTTACCAGGTGACACAACCTTTACCAGGTGAAACAACCTTTACCAGGTGACACAACTTTTACCAGGTGACACAATATTTACCAGGTGACACAACCTTTACCAGGTGAGACACCTTTACCAGGTGACACAACCTTTACCTGGTGAGACACATTTACCAGGTGACACAACCTTTACCAGGTGACACAACATTTACCAGGTGACACAACCTTTACCAGGTAAGACACCTTTACCAGGTGACACAACCTTTACCAGGTGACACAACATTTACCAGGTGAGACACCTTTACCAGGTGAGACAACATTTACCAGGTATCACAACAACCTTTACCAGGTGAGACAACATTTACCAGGTGACACAACCTTTACCTGGTGAGACACCTTTACCAGGTGACACAACCTTTACCAGGTGAGACAACATTTACCAGGTGAGACAACATTTACCAGGTGACACAACATTTACCAGGTGACACAACCTTTACCAGGTGAGACACCTTTACCAGGTGACACATTTACCAGGTAACACAACCTTTACCAGGTGAGACACCTTTACCAGGTGAGACAACATTTACCAGGTGAGACACCTTTACCAGGTGAGACAACATTTACCAGGTGACACAACCTTTACCAGGTGAGACACCTTTACCAGGTGACACATTTACCAGGTAACACAACCTTTACCAGGTGACACAACCTTTACCAGGTGAGACACCTTTACCAGGTGAGACAACATTTACCAGGTGAGACACCTTTACCTGGTGAGACAACATTTACCAGGTAACACAACATTTACCAGGTAACACAACCTTTACCAGGTGACACAACCTTTACCAGGTGAGACACCTTTACCAGGTGAGACAACATTTACCAGGTGAGACACCTTTACCTGGTGACACA
>NW_013955338.1:9387-10216 GCF_001266775.1 Austrofundulus limnaeus
ACAGGCGTGTAACAGATGTGTAACAGGCGTGTGACAGACTTGTAACAGACTTGTAACAGACGTGCAACAGATGTGTAACAGATGTGTAACAAATGTGTGACAGGCTTGTAACAGGTGTGTGACAGGCGTGTAACAGATGTGTAACAGGCGTGTGACAGACTTGTAACAGGCGTGTAACAGATGTGTAACAGGCGTGTGACAGACTTGTAACAGGCGTGTAACAGATGTGTAACAGGCGTGTGACATGCTTGTAACAGGTGTGTAACAGATGTGTAACAGGCGTGTGACAGGCTTGTAACAGTTGTGTGACAGATGTGTAACAGGCGTGTGACAGACATGTAACAGGCGTGTTACAGATGTGTAACAGGCGTGTGACAGGCTTGTAACAGGTGTGTGACAGACGTGTAACAGATGTGTAACAGGCGTGTGACAGACTTGTAACAGGCGTAACAGATGTGTAACAGGCATGTAACAGACTTTTAATAGGCGTGTGATAGACTTGTAACAGACATGTAACAGGCGTGTGACAGACTTGTAACAGGTGTGTAACAGACTTGTGACAGACGTGTAACAGATGTGTAACAGGTGTGTGACAGACTTGTAACAGGCGTGTAACAGATGTGTAACAGGCATGTAACAGACGTGTAACAGACTTTTAATAGGCGTGTGACAGACATGTAACAGGCGTGTGACAGACTTGTAACAGGTGTGTAACAGACTTGTGACAGACGTGTAACAGATGTGTAACAGACTTGTGACAGACATGTAACAGGCGTGTAACAGGCGTGTAACAGGCGTGTAACAGGCGTGTAACAGACATGTAACAGGC
>NW_013955338.1:11216-12172 GCF_001266775.1 Austrofundulus limnaeus
TTGTAACAGACTTGTAACAGACATGTAACAGGTGTGTAACAGACTTGTAACAGACTTGTAACAGACATGTAACAGGTGTGTAACAGACTTGTAACAGACATGTAACAGGCGTGTAACAGACATGTAACAGGTGTGTAACAGGCATGTAACAGACTTGTAACAGGCGTGTAACAGACTTGTGAAAGACATGTAACAGGCGTGTAACAGGCGTGTAACAGACATGTAACAGGCTTGTAACAGACATGTAACAGGTGTGTAACAGGCGTGTAACAGACATGTAACAGACATGTAACAGGTGTGTAACAGGCATGTAACAGACATGTAACAGGCGTGTAACAGGCGTGTAACAGGTGTGTAACAGGCATGTAACAGACTTGTAACAGGCGTGTAACAGACTTGTGAAAGACATGTAACAGGCGTGTAACAGGCGTGTAACAGACATGTAACAGGCTTGTAACAGACATGTAACAGGTGTGTAACAGGCGTGTAACAGACATGTAACAGACATGTAACAGGTGTGTAACAGGCATGTAACAGACATGTAACAGGCGTGTAACAGACATGTAACAGGCGTGTAACAGGTGTGTAACAGGCATGTAACAGACTTGTAACAGGCGTGTAACAGACATGTAACAGACTTGTGACAGACATGTAACAGGTGTGTAACAGACATGTAACAGACATGTAACAGGTGTGTAACAGGCATGTAACAGACATGTAACAGGCGTGTAACAGACATGTAACAGGCGTGTAACAGACTTGTGACAGACATGTAACAGGCGTGTAACAGGTGTGTAACAGGCATGTAACAGACTTGTAACAGGCGTGTAACAGACATGTAACAGACTTGTGACAGACATGTAACAGGTGTGTAACAGACATGTAACAGACATGTAACAGACATGTAACAGGCGTGTAACAAACATGTAACAGGTGTGTAACAGACTTGTAACAGG
>NW_013955339.1:0-1877 GCF_001266775.1 Austrofundulus limnaeus
AACCACTTCTGTGACAGGACGAGTAAAAGTTCTTCTGAGTCCATCTTTGAATACATCAACTTCGATCTAACGGACTGTCGCGGCAATTAGAGACACGTTGGAATAATACGAGAAAAGTCTACGTATGTGATAATCAAATATGATTTAATTGTGAGCAACAATCGGAAACAGAACTTAATCAGGAAGGTTCTGCCCGCTTGCTACTGAAAGCGTCAGCAGAACACAGCCAATAATGTACATCATGCCAAACCATGTGTCAGTTTACAAGCAATCATAGATCGCCAAATGTACTTTTCAGCCAATCACAAGGTTCACACCCAAAAAGTATATTAAAGGTCAGTGCATTGTGGAGGCGACCGGAGCCTCCAGAAAGATGAGAGATGAACAGTGTCAAGGGGAAAACAGATAAATAATTAGTCCATGACAATCCCTCCTCTTGAGTAAACAATACTCAAAACAAACCAAATGGAATAATTATGAAATATCTAAACACAAATACATCACTCAACAAATACAACGGAGGAATATGGGAAAAATAGTGCAATGGATTACTGGCATGAGCAGGTTTGTGCAAGGAAAAGAAAAATAAAAAAACAAATGTGTAACAAAAAATAACAAACAAAAGCTAAACCTAAAACCCACTTTAAATTAAACTAAAGGTTATAGCTCCCCCCTCCTCTTGACACACCTAAGCTAAACCCTAAAGTAAGCCTAGATCTAGTCCTTCCGTGAATGACATAGCCGCCATTTGGACAGCAACTCTCAACTTCCCTGGACCTCAACAGCAAGACCCAGACGGGCTAATCCACCCTCAAATACGTCTTTGTGGGCACCAGGCTCGAGGTAGTAGAATACCCCCACCCCGGGTTACCACAACCGCAGAAAGAAACAAATGATCAAAAAATGTCTGCCGATGGAAGAATCTCAAAGAGACTCAGCTGACAGTCACCTAAACTTTACCAGGGAGCTGCACAGGACAAAAACTCTAGAAAAACATAAAAGAAAATAACAGAACAAAACATAAAACAAAAAAATAACCCCAAACCATCTAGAGAAGACTAAATGTTTAAAAAATTATGTTTTTGTCTTGTATTTTAGCCCAGGAGGGGGAGCCAAATATCAACCCAGGTACCCAGGGCTTAACGCATACCCCGAGAGGAAAAAAAACACAGGAAATCTCAAACATTGCACAGACATAAACGCATTGCAGTCAAACTGGTGAAGCATTTAAAAATTCACAATAATAAGCCAGTCAGAAATGCACAAATTAGTCCAGTATAGCAGATGGGGCAAATCATAGAGGTTCATGGAGGCGGAAAGAAATGCAAACAGTGTGGCAAAAAGCATTCACACACTGTGTAATAACTGTTCTGTTCTCATTATGTCAAATAAGGCAGGGTGTGTGTGATCAGAAAACACACTAGAACAGAAAGGGCCAAAGGTGTAGCGGTTTAGAACCCTCGCCCAGAAAGATAGCAGCCGCGAAACACGGCCTGCTCAAGGTGGAATGTGATGATGCTGGAACAATTGGTCATCCCTTGAAAGGACCCCCAGGAAATGCCAGGTGGAAAAGGCTAGCACGAGGAGGCGTGCAGCTCCCAGTCGGTTCAGTGGAAAATGGAGCATCACCCCCCCACGAGAAACGGCATTGTCCCTGTGAAAAAAGAAACTCACAAAACACAAAGAGAAAAAACAAAAATTAGAAATAATTCAAAAACACTCTTTCAGACAGACAGGACGTGTGTGAAACTGATGATGATTAATAAATCATATAATTTTAGTTTAAGAAACAACAAAACTCAAACACATCAGTTCTCCGTCTAATTGCACTTCTCTCTGCTGCCTTTAGCACATTAGTAAAAGTCCACTCATTTAGC
>NW_013955339.1:2877-4158 GCF_001266775.1 Austrofundulus limnaeus
TGTGGCGCATTATGAAACGTAAAATACGACAACGGAGACCCCGGACTGTTGAACAACTTAAGCTGTACATCAAGCAAGAATGGGGAAGATTTCCACCTGAAAAGCTTCAAAAATTGGTCTCTCAGTTCCCAAACGTTTACTGAGTGTTGTTAAAAGGAAAGGCGATGTAACACAGTGGTAAAAATGTCCCTGTGCCACCTTTTTTGYAATGTGTTGCTGCCATTAAATTCTAAGTTAATGGTTATTTGCAAAACAAAATAAAGTTTCTCCGTTCGAACATTTAATATATTGTCTTTGCATTCTATTCAGCTGAATATGGGTTGAAAAAGATTTGCAAGTCATTGTATTCTGTTTTTATTTACGATTTACACAACGTGCCAACTTTTCTGGTTTTGGGGTTTGTAATACAGTCAACTGGCTCCCAGGAAACTGCCCATTAAAACAGGTCCACAGTTGTCCCATTTCTGTAATTATGGAAGTAACTTAAAATCCTGTTTGGAAGAACTGATGACATCATCACCTCACACACGTACGCACATGGACCCCCGAGCCGGGTACCCCACATCCTTCTGTGCTTCCAGGTGAGAACCAGCAAGCGTGAGCGAACCCGGGTCGTGGTGCTGAAACAGATCCCCACCAGCCACTCAGATAAGTCTCGTCGTGAGATAAAAACCTGGAAATGGCTGAGGCAACCTGAAACAGCATCGAAGATGTGGCAATATGAAATGTTGTGAGATAAGCCAATGTACGAAACGCGTGCAGCGCAATGCAGCAAGGGGAGTAGGACCCCCCTTTCTCTAGAGTGCTCTAGGCTGTTTTGCAACAACATGGGGGCAAATAAGGTCAGACCTGAAAACCCCACAATGTATAAACTAAACTAAAAGAAAATCTGCCACGTGAGACTGCAGATACGCGCTAGTGTCTTTGCAGACTCACGTGGCTAACCAAAAAAAAAACATCAGATCATATCAGGTCCCTGATGGCCACAATCACTGACAAATATTATGCAAAATATAACCAAACCCAAACAATAAGTAATCAGATGTCCGTTAAAAAAACTAAGGAGGGTCAAAAAAAACAAACTGTGCAGACGACACACATTGGAAACACACTAATTATCCCAAAAACAACCATAGGTCAAACAACGTCTAACAACTGAAACATAATTCAAAAAGAAATGAAATTATCAGGTGCACCTTTAAAAATATGGAGGACCAAACCTATCATTATTGGAAATAAATGTATAAATATATAACTGGCGTATTAAAATAAATTATAGGG
>NW_013955339.1:5158-9823 GCF_001266775.1 Austrofundulus limnaeus
AATAATGATAGGTTTGGTCCTCCATATAAAAACAGAAATTAGACACAAAAGGAAAAAGACAGACAAACAGACAAAACAAACAGAGCTAGCCCCAGTGTTCAATGAACTGCAGTAAACAAAACAGATATCGCCTTTTGTCAAAATAAAGTAAATAAATAAACCCAAAAATCAAAATTAAAGCTTTCCAGCAAAGCCTTTTCTTAAACTTGGTTAAATAAATGTCTCATGTATAAACATTCTGTCATGTCAGCAAGATTTAATGCAAGGTCAGTGGGAAACACAAAAAATAAACACAAATGATATCTAAGAATGATTATTGTTGTCAGCAAGGTCTTGTTGTGATGTTAACCACTATCTGTAGATGAACAGAATGTCATGAAAAACCTAGGTCATTAAAGGATGTCACGAATTATTTGTTTAAACATAATGTATTAGCCCAAATATACTCATTAAAATGACCAAAAAAACCATTTTCGCAGTGACCACAAGGCTGTTTTTTCCCCCAAATTTATAATAAAATTAAAAGAACTTTATGAGGTTCAAACCGTAGACAAAATTTCCCCTTCTTCCCTTACAGTATGTTTTGTTTCTGGAGTGTATGAGTATGCCAGTGTTTTACTCATCTTTGTAACGGGAGGGTGCCAAACTGGACAGTCTGTCCCCTGGCCTGTCTGCACCCCACCCTTTGAAACCCGGCACGTAGCAGCCATCCGTCAGTCAGCTGTACTGCACACCCCGCACCGAACCAGGTTCCCCGGTCACTCCACCGCTGGCACAGTTGGTGGGTGAGCCAGGTTGGGAGGGCACCCAGACACACCGGAGGGCAGAGTCATCTCCTCATAGAAAATAAAACACAGAAATAAAAGGGTTATAGGAATAAACTTCTACACTTATTATAAAAATGTTTTTCAAAAATATTGCCAGGTAGTTTTGGTCAACATTATACCTTGTCAAAGTTCATAATATCAAAGATTTTATGGTTTTGCTTGACAAAAGAAAGGAAAAGTTTCATTCACAGAACATATGATATTTTTGTGTGTGTGTGTTTACTTATCTCTTCTCCATGAGGGGGGCTGGCCGTCTGACTCAATCCGTTTCCACTCCTCCCCACCAGAAACCCGGCCCGATGTGGTCGAAGTCTGTGGTCGTCACTTAGTCCGCAGTTGAACTTGGATTCCAGAAACCGTCCTAGCGATCACAGGTGTGCACATTAGCATAGATTGAGACGATGATGCCGTGAAAACCCTCACAGAGAACTCCGCTCCACCCCCCTGTCTCTCTTCTGCCCAACAGTCTGATGATGGTCACTCAAGCTGACTGATGGAACAGCTTGTCAGAAACAGCAAAAACAAACTTATTCAACGTCAGGCTTTCACATGAAGAATGGGTGATGAAAAGTGGCAACCAGCTGCTGGCTCTGAGACTCAGACTTTGAAGCTTTGTTTCAACTTTCACACAGTCTCTTCGCAGCTGGACAGATAACAGCTACCCGGATCTTGAAGTCTTTTGCTGCTGGTCATGTTGAAAGAAATGTTGAAGGGTGGGGGGGGGATATTAGGTTGGATCAGTGTTAGGCAAACACGGCATACGTGGCCCACCTTATCACGTCGTCATGGTGCTGGGTTTATGGTGACCTTCGTCAGCGATGGTCGTCACTTCCCAATGGTGTCACCTCCAGGGTCCTTCCAGTGAGGGTCCCTGACAAAGGTCTGCATGCCACCCCTCAGACGCAGGACCAGGTGAAGGGTTGACACCTGCTAGATGTTGTAGTCGGACAGGGTGCGGCCACCTTCAAGCTGTTTGCTGGTGAAGATCAGCTTCTGCTGGTCAGGACGGGAGGCCTTCATTATTCTGGATCTTGGTCTTGACATCTCAGTGCTGGCCTCAGCAAACGCTGTCCATTCTCTAAAATGTCCATCGTCAGTCCAGTCCTAGGGTCTCGGTGGCCGGAGTGGACGCAGAAAGAGCAGAGTACCATCAGGAAAAATCCCCCCCATCACATAAAAAACAGCACACACACAAAAAGACAAAAAAAGATATTATTAATGAAACAGTTCTATTTATTCAAACAGCTTCTTAATAAAATGTCAGGCATTTGAACACTTTTTTGATGCCCTTTAAATGCTGCTCCTTCATTAAAAAACCTCAGATAAACAATAAAATAAACAATTAAAATAAAGAAAGAAGGGAAAAAAATAATCACCTTGTTCTTTCTCCACTTCCTCCAAGAAGTTAGAAATACATCATTTATATATTTAAATGGCATGTAAACCAGCCTTCAAGTTAGAATGTGACATTATATGTTTCCCTTTTAACTCTGCATCTCATTTTAAAAGGTAAAACAAAACAAAACAAAAAAACTCTCCCTCGCCTGAGGGAAATGATCAAATCACCATTCTGAATAAAAACACTGACTGAAACATTTGAAACAGAAAACAAACAAATGAAAAAAAAAAAACAGTTCAGCAAATAACATTTTTTCCCAAAAGTTTCATTAAATAAAAGTATCACTCTTTGTCTTCAAATAAAATAATTTTCACTCTTCACCCTGAGAGTTAGTTAGAAAACATACGTTTTCATGCATGTCAGGGGTTTTATGGAAAAACAAACAAACAAATGGATGGTCTGCTGCCCCGCGCACACCGTCCTTTTCAAAACATGGCTTACGGCAGGGGGGGAAATGACCGGGCCCCTGGCCAAAACCCGACCCAGCTGCACCTGCCAGGGGGAGGCGCTGCGCGGCCGAAAACAGCAGAGCCCAAAATGCGCTCCATTAAATATTAATGATTATTAAAAATGATTCACAGACAGACAAACTTTTATCAAAGTTCTTGATTTAACCTTGGAGTCACGTTGGTCCCGGGAAAACCAACTTATAAGACTCATCACATCTGCAGACACACGTTCACGGCTGCCAGCGCCATCTTTGTTAATGTCGTGGCCTGTACTCAAATGAAAAGCCTTTCTGGTCCCATTCTGTGGCTGAAACTCAGGCCTCATCGCCCTACCTAATCGACATCCTAAAACGAGATGTCGGGACCGCGGTCACGGTTAATGACTTCTAGCCTACATATTGTCTCCTCAAAATGAGAAACAAGACGGAAAAACAACATTTCCCTCAGCAGTTAAACATATTCTAACCTGCGTGAACTCACCATAGATAACACAGCTGTTATCCAGGATACATAAAAAACAGAAAACCTGAGCTCCCTGATTTTTTAAACCGATGTGGAATGAAACGTTCCCACACCTACCTTAGCTAGCGTCATTACAGCCCCAGAAAGACCAGATCAGCGTCTAAAATTTATAATTTCAATGTGTGCGGGCTGAAATATCAGCCGCAGCTGTTTAGCATAACATGCAAATGAAAATACTATCTCACCGTGTTTCCGTCGACAGTTTAGGTTCTTTACAGCTCAAGTCTCAGAACACCACTCACAGCGGCCGACTGCACGCCAGACCCACAAAAACCCGGAGACGAAAACAGCAGAAAAAAAATCAAGGCAGTCTCCGCCGCCTCCATGGTCCGTGGAAACATCCCAGACAGACAGTCAGCCGCAGCGAGCCGCGCCCCGGTTCTCGAAGCCCCATAATGACAACGCCAAAATTCTGTCGCGGCAATTAAAGACACGTTGGAATAATACGAGAAAAGTCTGCGTATGTGATAATCAAATATGATTTAATTGTGAGCAACAATCAGAAACAGAACTTAATCAGGAAGGTTCTGCCCGCTTGCTACTGAAAGCGTCAGCAGAATACAGCCAATAATGTACATCATGCCAAACCATGTGTCAGTTTACAACCAATCATAGATCGCCAAATGTACTGTTCAGCCAATCACAAGGCTCACACCCAAAAAGTATATTAAAGGTCAGTGCATTGTGGAGGCGACTGGAGCCTCCAGAAAGATATGAGAGATGAACAGTGTCAAGGGGAAAACAGATAAATAATTAGTCCATGACACGGACCAAGCCATCTTTTTCTGGAAAGGTTTTTGAAACAATGGTCATATGCCACTCATTCCTCTTTGCGTGGCCATCTTGTTGCAGAACGATGTCACCTACTCGCAGGTTATTCTGCCTTGACTATCACTTGTGATGAAGTTGCAAAGTCTTTAGGTAGTCGCGTCTCCAGCTGACCCAAAAGATGTTGGCCAAACTCTGGACTTGTTTCCACTGCTYTCTGAAAAGCCTTGGTTCCCCAAGATCAACAGGAGGAGGTGTCACAGATCCTGTTTTGAGTGTCAAAAGTGTTGCTGGAGTGAGAATTAAAGGGGACTCTCGATCTGATGACAGGAATGAGAGGCCTGGCATTAATGACTGCTGCAACCTCAGCCATGAGTGTCACCAGAACTTCGTGCATCAGCCACGATTTATTTTATTCATGTAACATGTAGTCCAAGATTTGACGAGCAATCCCAATCATGTGTTCCCAAGCGCCGCCCATATGAGATATATGGGGCGGATTGAAGACCCAGGTGCAGTCATGTGTGCTTAGGTATTTTTCTACACCTTTTGTGTCGAGATCTCCAGCGTTCATCTTCAACTCTCGAGAGGCACCAACAAAATTTATACCACAATCAGAAAGTATCTGTTTTGCTGGACCTATCTGCAAAAAATCTCAGAGCATAAATGAAGCTACTTGCACTCATTGTCTCAATTACTT
>NW_013955340.1:0-563 GCF_001266775.1 Austrofundulus limnaeus
GAGATTATCTGATGTTTCAGAGAAAGGACTCTAACCTTCAAACAAAGCAGGGAAACTAGTTAAGGAGTGAAGCCAGGCTGAAGGAGGAGACAAAAGGAGCAGAGTGTTGATCAGGGATGATGTCCTGTTGGATTTAAACTCCAACACAGAGCTGAAGACCCGCCTCCTGAGGCCAACAAAGGGTTAATCCATCTTTTAAAGCCCGCAGAAGAAACACAAAGTTCATCTGAGGAACACAAGCAGCTGCTGTCTGCTCACGTTCACCTGCTGATTCCTCGTTTGTAGAAACTCTGTTTATCACAGGTGAAAACATCCCTCATTGTCCTGCAGAGACAAAAACTCACTGAGGACAAAATACTGCTGTGTCCTGAGGCAGAGAGGACAAGACAGGTTGGACAGAAGAGACAGGTTGGACAGAAGAGACAGGTTGGACAGAAGAAGAGACAGGTTGGACAGAAGAAGAGACAGGTTGGACAGAAGAGACAGGTTGGACAGAAGAAGAGACAGGTTGGACAGAAGAGACAGGTTGGACAGAAGAAGAGACAGGTTGGACAGAAGAAGAG
>NW_013955340.1:3377-3681 GCF_001266775.1 Austrofundulus limnaeus
ACACACACACACACACACACACACACACACACACACACACACACACACACACACACGGTGTCATTGCTGCTGGTTTCTAATCGACCTGCAGCTCAGCAGGAGACATCATGAAATGAAATGTCTGCAGAAGATCCAGGTGGTCCCTGATGGGTTGTGTCCAGACCCAGACCCTCAGACTGGACCCTCTCAGACCCAGACCCTCAGACTGGACCCTCTCAGACCCAGACCCTCAGACTGGACCCTCTCAGACCCAGACCCTCAGACTGGACCCTCCCTGCTTCTCTGAGTTTTGAAGGCAGAACCA
>NW_013955340.1:4582-8048 GCF_001266775.1 Austrofundulus limnaeus
GGGTTACACCTGGACCCAGATACTGGGATGAGTCTAACATCTGGATGGTGGTCCTCTTGGTCCCTGCTGGGCCACATCAGGGGACCCACAGAAGCAGCTGTGGTTCAGTTCTGCTCGTCCTGCAGAGGCTTCATGACATCACAGGATCCCCCTGAGCTGCTCCTGAACCCGAACCACCTTGGTTCTGCATCAGAACCTCCATCCTCCATGAACCGGACCTCCTCAGTCCACTTCCAGAGCTAAAGCAGCAGATTACCTGAAACAAAGATCTGACGGCTCAGTCAGGTCAGCGTTAGCTCTGACCCGTCTGTCAGCACTGAGGCTCATCTGTGGTCCAGGTGTTTCTGATCCGGTTCTCCTGGGATCTGGATCTGAGGAGGTTCTGCTCACAAAACCAACAGAACCTTCATCAGAACTTCTCTCAACCTGTTCATAGATTTGATTTGACTCCAGGAGACCACGCTGCAGCTTCAGCTCCTGGGTTCGGCTGTGCTTCAGCTGTTCCAGGTGTTTCAGCAGGTTCTGGTCTCTGATCTGGATTATCTGATGTGTAAACACAAACACTGAGGAACAGAACCAGGGTCCATAAAAACCTCATCCTCTTATCCTTTCTGACCAACATTCCCAGCATTCTTAGCTTCATGTTTCCGAGCTGCGAGGAAATGATTTTAGCTTTCAGGTCCGAACCTGCAGCCGAACCACTGATCTGTGTGTCTGAGAGGAAACTGTCAGGAGGAGCTGCTGACCTTAAAGAAAGGAGAAAAGATCCTTTCTGACGGCAAACTTCAATAAACTGCAGAGAGAAAAGAGCCGTGGAACAGACAAACAGCCCGTGGGCCAATCAGACTGACAGAACAATGGGCCAAAGGTCCCGTAAGGAAGAGGCCGAGTGCTCGGGTCGGGTCGGCTGTGTTATCATAACAGCAGCTAAAGCAGCTAAACGTGGGAACCTAAACACAGAAACACAGAGGAAACTCACTGTGGCACGCTCAGAGCTGCTGCTGCAGGAAAAAAAACACTCTTTTCTGCTGACATCAGGGCTTTTAGTGTTCCAGCTACACTTTTCCAGAAAACACTAAAGTTTATCAGTTTTGATCATTAATAGAGTCACAAACCTGCCTTCCTGCAGCCAGCAGCCGATCTTTAGCTGCTGTTGAAAAGCTGCATGACTTTGACAGATTTTAATCCCTGAAACTAATTCAGCTTCACGAACGGCAGCGATCCTTCAGAGCTGCATCAATACCTTCAGCATCGGACTCAAAGTGGCCTTGAGAGGAGGAAAATGATCCGACGCTCAGCTGCTCTCCGAGCTTCGCAGGAAGACAGAAACTCTGAGCTGGTTTCACAGATTTACGGCTCGTTTCTTCACGCAGCAACACGACTGATGAAGTGCAGCTGATTTATTCACAGGACGACACTGGAGAAGGTGTCTGCAGGAGACAGGCTGGAGACTCACTCATCCATCATCATTTGTCTGCAAAATATCACATTTCTCAGCGCTGAGGGTCTAATGGTCCCTGATAAACCTTTAAAACATGCAGGGTAGTGGTCCCTGATAAACCTCTAAAACCTGCAGGGTAGTGGTCCCAGAGAAACCTCAAAATCCTGCAGGGTAGTGGTCCCAGAGAAACCTCTAAAACCTGCAGGGTAGTGGTCCCATAAGAACCTCCAAAACCTGCAGGGTAGTGGTCCCATACAAACCTTCAAAACCTGCAGGGCAGTGGTCCCAGAGAAACCTCTAAAACCTGCAGGGTAGTGGTCCCATACAAACCTCCAAAACCTGCAGGGTAGTGGTCCCATACAAACCTTCAAAACCTGCAGGGCAGTGGTCCCATACAAACCTCTAAAACCTGCAGGGTAGTGGTCCCATATAAACCTCCAAAACCTGCAGGGTAGTGGTCCCATACAAACCTCTAAAACCTGCAGGGTAGTGGTCTCAGAGAAACCTCTAAAACCTGCAGGGTAGTGGTCTCAGAGAAACCTCTAAAACCTGCAGGGTAGTGGTCCCATACAAACCTCTAAAACCTGCAGGGTAGTGGTCCCATATAAACCTCCAAAACCTGCAGGGTAGTGGTCCCATATAAACCTCCAAAACCTGCAGGGTAGTGGTCCCAAAGAAACCTATAAAACCTGCAGGATAATGGTCCTCCTGGACCAGGACTAGACACCCTGATTTAAAACCTGCAGGATAGTGGTTCTTCAGAACCAGGACTGGACCAGGACTGGACCAGGACTGGACACCTCTGTTCTGGAGCTTCAGTTCGTGATGTGGAAGTTAATTGTCAGAATCAGGTGTTCAGCAGAACCTGAAGGTAAATAATGTTATTAAATGTTGGATCCTGACTAATTAACACGATTAAACATAATGAAGTCGTTAATCTGAGCCCTCTGATGAGTTTTTACCAGAAAATAAAAACAATTCAGGATCTTGTGCTCCTCATCAGTCAGCGCTCTGCTGAGAGCTCAGATTACATCTGTCTGAAACAAAACGCTGAGTCATGGAAACCAAAGCTGTGAAGCAAAGCATTTTTTAATCCTGAGTGTCGCTGCTTCTGCTCCTCGGTGTGATATCAGCTGCACTAAGAGCCGAAATATTGGCAGGAGTGTGTGTTCATGACTGGGCATGAGAGCAGGAGCTCAGAGAGCATCTGAGAGGATCACCGGTCAGCATGAGCTGCAGTCAGGGTCAAAGGTCACAGGGCAGACACAGGTCAGAGGAAACATCTCYCAGTGAAGGTCTGAAGCTCAGCTTGTTGACTTTAACCTGAAGGAGAAACCGTTCTGTCCCTGCAGCTGAGTGATTACATGATACCCTCAGGAGTGAGAGGCTGCGACTCATTAAAACAAACATCCAGGAACATCAGCCAAAAACAAAAACAGCTAAARMCTCGCTGAGCTGCAGCTGTTGGAGAAAATCAACACTTCTTTAGCTGCAGCTTCACTGAACCTGTCTGTGTCCAGAAGGCCGTGTGGCCTGGGTTTACATCAAATCAGCTGTAATCCTGGCCGTGAACATTAATCTGATGAGCTTCAAACTAACCGTGCTTCTTCCTGACAGCTCCACAGATGTTCAGAACTTCTTCTGAACGAGTTCTTCTACCAGCAGCTGTCAGAACCTCAGACCCTCCTTTGGTTCTGCCACGAGATCGGTCCAATTCTGAAACCCTGAACGTACGGGGGGTCCTCAGCTGGTTAGCATTCTAATGCTAACAGGTCCAGGTGTTCTGCAGCTGGTTAGCATCTTAATGCTAACAGGTCCAGGTGTTCTGCAGCTGGTTAGCATTCTAATGCTAACATATACCAGGTGTTCTGCAGCTGGTTAGCATCCTAATGCTAACAGGTCCAGGTGTTCTGCAGCTGGTTAGCATCCTAATGCTAACATATACCAGGTGTTCTGCAGCTGGTTAGCATTCTAATGCTAACAGGTCCAGGTGTTCTGCAGCTGGTTAGCATCCTAATGCTAACA
>NW_013955340.1:9758-11143 GCF_001266775.1 Austrofundulus limnaeus
CAGCTAAAGACTCGCTGAGCTGCAGCTGTTGGAGAAAATCAACACTTCTTTAGCTGCAGCTTCACTGAACCTGAGTGTCTGTGTCCAGAAGGCCGTGTGGCCTGGGTTTACATCAAATCAACTGTAATCCTGGCCCTGAACATTAATCTGATGAGCTTCAAACTAACCGTGCTTCTTCCTGACAGCTCCACAGATGTTCAGAACTTCTTCTGAACGAGTTCTTCTACCAGCAGCTGTCAGAACCTCAGACCCTCCTTTGGTTCTGCCACGAGATCGGTCCAATTCTGAACCCCTGAACGTACGGGGGGTCCTCAGCTGGTTAGCATTCTAATGCTAACAGGTCCAGGTGTTCTGCAGCTGGTTAGCATCTTAATGCTAACAGGTCCAGGTGTTCTGCAGCTGGTTAGCATTCTAATGCTAACATATACCAGGTGTTCTGCAGCTGGTTAGCATTCTAATGCTAACAGGTCCAGGTGTTCTGCAGCTGGTTAGCATCCTAATGCTAACAGGTCCAGGTGTTCTGCAGCTGGTTAGCATCCTAATGCTAACAGGTCCAGGTGTTCTGCAGCTGGTTAGCATCTTAATGCTAACAGGTCCAGGTGTTCTGCAGCTGGTTAGCATCTTAATGCTAACATGTACCAGGTGTTCTGCAGCTGGTTAGCATCTTAATGCTAACATGTACCAGGTGTTCTGCAGCTGGTTAGCATCTTAATGCTAACATATACCAGGTGTTCTGCAGCTGGTTAGCATCCTAATGCTAACATATACCAGGTGTTCTGCAGCTGGTTAGCATCTTAATGCTAACAGGTCCAGGTGTTCTGCAGCTGCAGCATTGTCAACAGGGAGACAATCTGAGTCACTCTGAGGAGATGTTTATGTCCTCAGCGTGGACAACTGGACAGCTTTAGACTCTGCAAACAGAAAGTGGGTCTGATCGGTCTGGACCCAATAAAGACTGGATCTGTTGGGACAGGAGAACACTTCGATCACATGTTCCTGGGTTTGATGCAGCTCACTTAGATAAAATACTTTGTATCAAGCTGAAGCTCCCGGGTCGGTCCTGTGGTCCGGTCCTTTGGGTTTCTGCTCCATGAGGGCACGGTTCTCACCATCAGGGAGTGATTTAGTCACACATCAGGGTGAAGATGACTTTCTAATGGGCTGTAGCTGCGGGGGTGCAGGCTGACTGCGACCCCCTCCCCCAACAGTAACCATATGTCAGTGTGTGCTGAAAGGTCACGGTGTTAACACGACCCGATGAGGACGGACAGGATGGAGTTAATGTTGCATTAAGAGTACACGACTGCTGCAGAGTAAACATGTGTGTGTCTGTGTGTGTGTGTGTGTGTGTGTGTGTGTGTGTGTGTGTGTGTGTGTGTGTGTGT
>NW_013955340.1:12143-14247 GCF_001266775.1 Austrofundulus limnaeus
CACACACACTGAGTGGGTTTTAGAACTCCTGTGAACTCCCACACAGACCCACATGGAGACGTTTACCGGAGGACTTTCACACAGTCACATTAGCTGTGTCACCGGATTCCGGGCCCCCAGGCTAACGGCAGACATGGCGGGTTCCCAGGGGCAGCTTGGATCCAGTGAGAAAACAATGAAGTCATCAGGGTTAGCAGCGTGGAGGAGGAAAGGGAAACTGTCAGCTGTAATTTAACACAGGAAATAGGATTACAATAAGATACTGAAGTCATACGAGACAAACGAGTGCAGGCTGATGAAGACTTTGATCTGAGCTTCAGCTTTAGCATTAAAACATCAGGAGTCGCTGTTGGATCTTTACTGTTCCATCTCTGCAGCTTCTGAACCATGGACCAGCTTCAGACTGAGCTGAACACATTTAAAACCCTGCAGAAAACACGTACAGTAACCCTTCAAAATAAGAGCATGAATCAGTGATCAGACAACAGGAAAAACATTCAGGATCTTTAAACCAGGTGTGTCAGCAGCTGATCTGAACAGGAGAATCTGGTTCCTCTGTAGGACAGATCACCTGCTCCCTGAACCCACGACTCTTAATCACCTCAGTGGTCCTCCAGCAGATGAAACATCTGTGGATGATTTCCCTCATTTAATCCTGACTTTTTCTGGAGAGCAGATTTTAATCTCAGGATCAGGTTGTTTTAATCAGGAGAAGCAGATTCCAGTGAAGAACAGCTGCTGACCAGCCTGGAGGTCCTGGCTGCTCAGGGTCCACTGAGGACCACCGGAGGAGCTGCTTTCTGTGGCTCTGTGCTGCTTAATGGTGTGTTAAAGAGGAGTGTCCTAACGAGGAGCGTCCTAACGAGGAGCGTCCTAAAGAGGAGTGTCCCAACGATGAGTGTCCTAACAAGGAGTGTTCTGATGAGGAGTGTCCTAACGAGGAGTGTCCTAACGAGGAGTGTCCTAACGAGGCGTGCCCTAATGAGGAGTGTCCTAACGATGGGTGTCCTAACGAGGAGTGTCCTAACGAGGAGTGTCCTAACGAGGAGTGTCCTAACGAGGAGTGTTCTGATGAGGAGTGTCCTAACGAGGAGTGTCCTAACGAGGAGTGTCCTAACGAGGCGTGCCCTAATGAGGAGTGTCCTAACGATGGGTGTCCTAACGAGGCGTGCCCTAACGATGGGTGTCCTAACGAGGAGTGTCCTAACGAGGAGTGTCCTAACGAGGCGTGCCCTAATGAGGAGTGTCCTAACGATGGGTGTCCTAACGAGGAGTGTCCTAACGAGGCGTGTCCTAACGAGGAGTGTCCTAACGAGGAGTGTCCTAACGAGGGGTGTCCTAACGAGGAGTGTCCTAACGAGGAGTGTCCTAACGAGAAGCGTCCTAATGAGGAGTGTCCTAATGAGGAGTGTCCTAACGAGGAGCGTCCTAATGAGGAGTGTCCTAACGAGGAGAGTCCTAACGAGGAGAGTCCTAACGAGGCGTGCCCTAATGAGGAGTGTCCTAACGAGGAGTGTCCTAACGAGGAGTGTCCTAACGAGGAGTGTTCTGATGAGGAGTGTCCTAACGAGGAGTGTCCTAACGAGGAGCGTCCTAACGAGGAGTGTCCCAATGAGGAGTGTTCTGATGAGGAGTGTCCTAACGAAGAGCGTTCTGACGAGGAGAGTTCTGATGTGGAGTGTCCTAACGAGGAGTGTCCTAATGAGGAGTGTCCTAACGAGGAGTGTCCCAACGAGGAGTGTTCTGATGAGGAGTGTCCTAATGAGGAGTGTCCTAACGAGGAGTGTCCTGATGAGGAGTGTCCTAACGAGGAGTGTCCTAACGAGGAGTGTCCTGATGAGGAGTGTCCTAACGAGGAGTGTTCTGATGAGAAGTGTCCTAACGAGGAGTGTCCTAACGAGTAGTGTCCTAAGGAGGAGCGTCCTAACGAGGAGTGTCCCAATGAGGAGTGTTCTGATGAGGAGTGTCGTAACGAGGAGTGTCCTAACGAGGAGTGTCCTAACGAGGAGTGTCCTAAAGAGGAGTGTCCTAACGAGGAGTGTCCTAACGAGGAACGTCCTAACGAGGAGCGTCCTGATGAGGAGAGTTCTGATGAGGAGTGTCC
>NW_013955341.1:0-1108 GCF_001266775.1 Austrofundulus limnaeus
GTTGAGGAGGAGGAAAATTGTTTATTAGCCAAAGAGAAAAAGAAGAGAAAGTGAGTTTTAATCAGTCTGGCTCCCAGAGAGGAGCATATATGAGCCGCTGATGTCATCATCAAACGCTTCATATACGCTCCGTTTCTTAAAAGCTTCTTACATTTCAGCAGATTATGTTAGGTTTTAAGCCGAAAGGTGAACATAAGTCATGGGTCTGAATCAGAAGTAGGTTCCTGAACTACTATAGGCACGGCTGTGAGGGATATTTTATTTAGTTTGTGTTGATGTTTAAATGCAAGTCACATATACATATTTTTATTTAAGCTGTCTGGACTGATTTTAATCAAATGTAATCAAATGTGTGATTTTATGTTTAAGTGCTGTGATTAAGTTGCTATGATTTGAAAAGTAATTAGTAGTGTACACGCTGTTGTGAGTGATCCTGAAATATGGACGACCTCAGAACAGACTGTGCTTCCTCAGGGACAGTTTGGTTAAAAACACGCCTTCCACTAGACGACAGACAAACATAATGTCTTTTGTTAGATTGTAGGTTCATGTTCAAGGACAGAGTCCAGAGATAGGCTGTGCTCCTTTTGCCTAGTGGGATGTTCACCGGGAGGTGTGACTCGGTCCTGAACTGAGATGCTAAAACTTCCTGTCGTTTTGTTTCTCGAGGCCAAAACKCTGAGAATGCTTTCAGGCCTGTTTCGGTCCAGCTGAAGGTCGTGTAAAACTTTGAATGCTGCAATTAAATGTTCAAGTCTAATTTGTCTCCTGTGTGTAATTTGGGCTGCAATAAACAACACTTTCTTACATTTGGTCAATTAGTTCACAAATATCGTGACAAACATACCTACTTACCTGAAAAAAAAAAAAAGCACTGGCATCATTGATCATTTCATCTTTTTTTTTTCCTAATTAGAAATAAAAACTAAAATCTCAATAAGCTGAGTGATTCAGTTATTTGTCAGAAGTGGCTAAAAGCAAAATCAAAAACATGAGTTAAAAAAGAAAAAAATTGTGTAGGTCTTCTGGACGGGTTCTTCTCTAATGAAACGTTTCGTCTCTGAGTTTCAGGCAAAATTCAGGCTTTTAAGCCCTGCCTCCATGTTAC
>NW_013955341.1:2108-5153 GCF_001266775.1 Austrofundulus limnaeus
CGTTTCCTCCACTGGCTGTAAAGGTTCCTGAAAAGGCCCACGGACCACCAGTTGATAATCACAGTTATACCTTGTTTTGAGGCTCTGGACACATTTTATTAGTGAGCCATGGAGCAGAAATGGCTCATTTGATCGTAAYGGTTGCAGACCCCTGATTTAGGGGGAGCTGTGAGTCTGAAACATCTTATTTTTTATTTATTTTTAAAGTTACGATGTGTTTGAGATGACTCTCGGCTACTACCACACCAAATTTTAGCCCGATGTCTGGAAAATTGGCTGTTCTGACCCGTTTCATGTTCAGTAAGATCTGTTGTCTTGAAAAGTGAATCAGTTGTACATCCAGAGATTACTTTTCCATTAAAATCCATTCAGAAGATATTTTGCTAACACTACAGACACAGGCAGAATACACCACTGATTTTTTTTTTTTTTTGCTTTCTGCCATTGGTGATAAATGTGCTGCACATTCTGCACTTTATAAAATTGCAATCTTAACCTAAAATTAATTTAATTTTCTGTGGAATTTAAGTAGATAAATTTTGCACAAAACTAGACAATATGTTTAAATTACATTTATAAAACTTAATATTTAAATATTAAGTTTTAAATATGTGCAACTCTAATTCAGTTTTTTATGCATTTTTTTTCATGTATGTCCTCTAGTATCCAATAGAAGGTGCTGCAGCACCCTCCTCACCCGTTTCTCACAAGAATCAGTTTTCTGCCGTTTTCATTAAAACTTAGCAAATTAGTCATTTCTTTATTGTTGTAAATAAATAAAATGTTGACAATGCAGCTGCTGACATTTTTTAAAATATATAGAAAACAAATTTCACAATAAAGTTTGAGACTTTTTTGTAATAAGATGCCTAAATGCCAAGGTTTCAATGTACAAACTGGATGAAGAGTAAAAAACTGACATAACCTGTGTCTCACTCCCTGACAGTAGACTTAAGGCAGAAACAGTAAATAGCTTTAAACCAACAGTCACTGTGTTAAAACAAGTRCAGACTCTGAGGATTGGAGGAAAAACGTACCTCCAGCAGTGAGACGAACTTGATGACAAAAATGCCCAAATTTTGACATTTGAACCAGGAGTTCAAACATAAATGTTTCCTCTAAACGTGCATGTTTAGGCTGCCTTCAGGCCCAGACATCCTCTCAAAAATAAAACGTCTGTGATTTCAATGAGAATTGTCTGGTTAAATAAAGATTATTCAAAAGAAGTGTAGTGTGACATCATCACTATTGTAAAATCCTAAAACTTTAAACTGGAATTGTGCAAAAACTAATAAAAATATCAAAATGCCACTCGTTTAGTAAACTCCAAACATTTGGACTGGGTGTAACGGAGCAGCCAGTCACAGGTTTGTATCCCCTCCATGCTCACGTCATGGTGTCCTTGAGCAAAACACCGAACCCCCAGCTACTCCCACAGCTGCCCGACACTCCACTTGGCTGTTTCCCATGTGTGATGGGCCAAATGCAGAGCACAAATTTCGTCACTGTATGGGAACATGCACTGATGACAAATTAGCTGAACTACAGAGCTCTCCTTCAGCTAGCTAAAATCCCACTTTTTTATTGACTTTTTTTTCTGTTGTGTGACGCACTTCTAATGAAGTTAAGGCCCATGTTTTAAATGTATATTTTCATTTTTTTCCCCTATAAAGACGTGAGATGTAACAAACTCAGAACTATAAGAAAGAAAAGCTACAGAATGGATAAGAGGACAAGAGAGCTTCAACACTCAAATGTTGAACAACTTCTGAATGACATTTAGTTCAAAATCAGCAATTAATTCATATTCAGTCTATACAAAAATTAAAAAATGGCCACTTTTTAAAATTTATTTTGAAAAAAAATAAGCACTGGCATTATTTACATTTCTTGCAGTATAAAAACACACACGTTAATAGTTGACAGACTTGCTCATCGTTGTTCCTCTGAGACAATCTCACACTCTGCTCCTGTCCTTCCAGCTCTTTCTGCAGGCGAGGCTATAAATTCTGGACAACCGGGTCAGAACAGGAACMCTGGTGTCTTTCATCTTACAGGTCCATCATTTCCTCCTCCAAAGTCTTCACCCCAGCTTCAACATACCTCTCCTGCACCCCGAGAGTCCTAAGAGGGTAAAATGTTAAGGTCAACACAAAAAGGGGGGGCCTGAATAAACTTTCTAATTACACAGCAACAAATGAGTTATTTATAACTAATCAACCTGCCAATCACGTCACATTAAAGGCTCTGTAACAATCAGGGTTTTGTTGGGTTCTGAGCCGGACCCAGATGAGTCACCTCCGAGCTCAGTAAGGATACGAGCTGAACTGGAAGTCGGCCCCCACGGCGGCTGACATCATCGCCTGCAGATTTCTCTCCTCCCCGTCTCRGAAGCAGTAGCCGTTGGCCTTGTCCACGGCTCGGAGGACCTGAATCATGCTCTCTTTGTCCTGGGGAGAGGAGAGAAGCGGAACGTGATCTGGGGAATTCCCACAGAAACTAACTAACTAACTGACAAATTATTTACTAAAACAAAGCAAAAATAAACTTCTCAATGACTCCATGACAAATCTGAGGACGTTTGTATTTGTTGTTTCTGGATAAAGATGATCAGACTCAGTATCAGAATTGTTTTTACGTGTTTYATCATAAGTTTAACTCTTTCTATAGATCGACTTTAAAGAGATTCTGAAGGCTCTGATGACACGYCCTCATCAGCGTTGTTGTTAACAAAGGTTTGTGAGATAAGATGCACAGAAGGCACCTTTTGTTGCACTTTTCTCAGTGTCTGTCAAACCTGTGTTTTTATGTTTAAAACTGGTGTCGAGCACCTGGGGTGACCAACGTAACGACACGACTAAAACTGAACAAAGAACAGAGTTACTGGTCTGCTTGTGTGTGAAGGTGCAGCTCTGTGTGCAGCTTTGGCACTCTGAAGAAAACAGGAACCCCTGACGCAACTGCTCTGGGGTCTCATTTATAAGGGATTGCATGGAAACCATACTAAAATTGAACGTACGGCCAAAAGGCGGAAATGGCGTACGC
>NW_013955341.1:6153-9814 GCF_001266775.1 Austrofundulus limnaeus
CGTAAAAAGTGGCGTACGCAAGTTTCTGGGCTCAAATTGTGCGTACGCCAGTTTTATAAATCCAACCCCAGGTGTTCAGGTTCAAACACCAAAAGTCCAGATTGACCCGTTCCAACTGTGAAAGAGGTGAGTGAATTAGTGTTGGATTGTAAAAAATATATTTAAAAAAATCACAATATAAACACAGAATGGAATTCACAGCGAACTTCCACTAAGTTTGCACTCAGTCTTTTGCTTTTTTTTTCTATTTCATGGAACCTAATTAGTAAACGTTTGTGGTGATTCTGAAAATTTCGCAAAAATCACAAAGTCAATATCATTTATTTTGTTGAGTATCTCACACACTTTACTGTATTTATTTTTTATTTTTTTGGATAACCTTTATACAGTACATTTTATTTATTGGGAGCATTTAAGCTTCAAAAATTGGCATTTATAGGTTTGTTTTTGGACCACATCCAATATTTGCAGTTTTTCGTATATAAGGGTTCTCTAAGAACGTAAGCCCCGCAAAATGTTCAGGTTCATTGTAAATCTAATATGCAGTTCACGTGCAAAAATGTAATAAAGAAATTATACACGACATGGGATTTCTCAAAAGATCATTCTCAAAATAAATAAATAAATAAATAAATAAAGTAAGCCTACATGTCTGTAAATATATTAAAAAATCTTCATGTATCTGATAGAGCTGGCATATTCAGACCCAATCCTTTAATCTTTCAGTACTGGCTAATAAACAGTAACAATCATGTGCTAATCTTAGATTTATAACCTCTAATTGTAAAGAAATATTATTTTATGCTTAAAGAATTGGCAGGTTTGAAATTAGCTTTCCTGATATACAGTATACTAATAAAAACAGAGTAATTTACCAATTTAATAAGAATTAATGTTGAAGTGTAAAGTTTTTACAAGCAATAACAACTGCAGCAAATAGAATTCTAGCATGAAACAACAAAACTGCAAACAAAATGGTTAAACTGTGTGCAACTGTAGAACTTGACGAGACAGATATTTTCCACAATCACTAATACGTAATAATAATAATAATAATAAATAATAACAGTCACTCCAGTAATTTTCTATTGATTCGTACTTATTGGATTAAAGAATCTAATGAGTCAAAGAGGTTCAAGTGTTGTGAAATTAAATGCTGCGGRGATACCTGAACATTAAGAGGCACAAACGAGACGAGGCTATAATCTTGTACAACTTCTGCCAACTTTTCATTCAGYCGGTGGAATTTCTTAAAGAAGGGATCTGCAGCCAGGTGATCGAGAAGATAGGTCAGGTCCAAAACCTCCGTGTAGAAATCCAGGTTAAAAGCTGTAAAAACGTACAAACACAAAGAGGATATTTAGAGTATTGTAAAGGAGGCATTKAATTAAATACACCATGTGCACAAATTAGAAATMTAAAAATGCATATCAGAGAAATGTCCGTTATCCGTAGCACTTTGTTTGCTTTTGTTTTGGCCAATAAGTCTTTTATGACCTAGTTTTCCATACTGCTCGATCAGATCCATCTTGGAGAGGATGTTGACGTGGGGGAGCTCCACGTGCAGCATGGTGGACAGGGACGTGCACAGAACAGAGATGAACTTGGCTGGATCGGCGCAGTAATGGGAGTCCACCAGGTGCACCGCCGTCAGCTGAGAGGAGAAAGCGGGAAACAAATATGACACCTCGTGTTTCCTAACAAATTGTGGTTTCCCAGAGCCACGATGCTGATTATTCCTACCCTGAAATTCCACCWGCTCAGCTGTGAGAATATGTTCTTCACTGAACTCTGGTGGGTGTAGAGCTCCACCTGTCCGGGACAGTCAAACAGGAAGTAAGAGTCAGTGTGTTGTTGCGTCAGCTTGCTCTCCAGCCAGTCCAGGTTGGCCTCCACGTACTCCATGCAGTACAGAAGTCCACCGTTGGGTCCGAGCTTCAGGTTCTCCATAACATCATCCAGGGTAACCAGCTCGGAGATGTCCACCGCGCAGGAGTACGGGATTCCCTCGTTGGCTGGGTCCATGTTCACCACGACCACTTTGCGTCCCAGACTAGTCAGGAACTGCTGCATCCCTCGGCAGTAAGTGGTTTTACCTGAGCCTGGGGGTCCGATAACCACCTGACCGAAGCGCAGGGGGGGCTTCACTCCGGTCTGTGCAGACATGGTTTTCAAGAAGCTCCAACCAGGGTCCACATGTGATGACACGAACTGTGTCGGTATCCAGATGTGGCCCTAATTAAAGCGTCACTGCCTTTAGCTACGAACAGTTTTTTAAAGTTAGCATCAATAAGGCTAATGTTATGGTTAGCGTCCGGACGCGCACATCTAACCACAGAGATAAAATAAGGAGTCGAAGTTCTAAAACTTGATTAAAGTAGGACAGTCTGTATCAAAATAAACATAAACAAACAAGATTATTGTTGCAGCTGTATAGACAAGCTTAAACAGAATACAAACAATACTGATATTTACCGCACGTTGCTCAAAACTTAATGCGTGCTACCTAAGCTAAAGCTAACAGGAAGTACATCCGGGTTAAGACACACCTTTCAAAACAAAAGTCCATGTTTAACGTTGTGTGCACACTACACAGCGCATTTGGGTTCTGTTGTAGCCAGTGTAGCATTTTTCTGAATAAGAGGCCATCAAGGGGCCACAAAATTTATGAAGGGGCCAAATATTTGTTTAACATCCTTGCACACAAATCCCTAGTTTTGGTAAGTTATATATATGTAACCAGTCACACGTATTCAAACACTTATTTAAAAATAAAAGCTTGCACAGTAAATTCTTCTTACCAATTTTACTTGCATTTTTATTATATAAAATATTCTCAAACACACAGCATGTGTCAGATGAAAGACTTTTTCTGCAGGATAGTTCAAATTTTCTTAAAATGAGAATAAGACTGAGTGTGATTCATGCTGGACTTTCTTATTTGATTCATTAGCGCCACTAGTGTCTGAACATGGAACTGCACTCACAATCATTGACTTCAAGAGTTGTTGTCATATGTCCAGCATACAAGCAGTTACACGGTGCAATGAATTTCTTACTTTGCAGTTCCTACATTTATCGACAGTCCGAGAGATTATAAATAAAATACAATAGAGTACAAAAAGTAGGGTGGACAGAATTATAGACCAGTATTTACAGTATTTATAGACAGTAGCAGAATTTGTTGTGCAAAAAGTCACTGTATATAGATAAATATCAAACGTGATATAGACCAGACAATATAGTCACTAGTGTTATATTTATATTTCATAAACCAGTGTTACGCAGTAAATAACAATATTGTAGACCAGTAGGCGCAGAATGTGTGGTGGGCTCATATCACGGTCTAAAATATTGTTAATTACTGCATACCACTGGTTTATGTAATAACTGTATAACACTAGTGACTATATTGTCTGGTCTATATCACGTTTGAGGTTTACTTGCTCTTGAGCAAAGGACAGATTAGTGACAGGACAGGGGGCCAATCAGATTTCAGCAGGGGCCAATACCCCTGTGGCCCCGCCCCTTGTTGTAACACTTTTTCACTCAACCTCATTCTATTTTCTCATGTATGTATGCATATATAAATATATTTATCAGTTACCACTGGGGGAAAAAAAACATTTTTCAGCAATATCTGGAAAAATGTATATATATA
>NW_013955342.1:0-1521 GCF_001266775.1 Austrofundulus limnaeus
GAACAAACACAATCCAGCTGCAGTTATTGATCCATCATCTGATCAGTTCTTCATGACTCATGAATGAGTGATGTGACAGTTTGAAGATGGTTTGTTGTCATGAATGAAAGGAGAAACACACTTACACTTCCTCAGACCTGGTGTCAACCATCGGTCTCCAGCAGGCTCCACCCTGAAAGGGGGAGGGGGTCAGAGCATCAGTGTCTTTCAGCAAACATGGACATTACATGGCTCTCATCCACACATTGTTCTCCAGTGAGAAAGGAGCAGTCCAGCATGTCTAAAGTCCTTTCTCATTTCTGATGGCTAACAGAATGTTCTTCACATTGGAGACTGCCTCCAGAACACAAAGATCTGCTGCTTCTCTTCAAGCAGACTTTCTTTAGGAAGAAAAGGAAGATGTGCTCCTACTTGTCTGACTTTTCATCTAAGCCTCATATCCAGNTTTTTGGCTGAAAAGTTGAGAAGAAATGTGTTCTTTGGTGAAAATGGCTCTAAGAGTGTAATACCTTAAATCAACCAGCAGATGTCGCCGTTGCAAAGGATGACACCTCAGCTTTACTCACCTCTGAGTGACAGCAGCAGCTTGTGCCCTGTCCACTGACGGAGCGTCTAACAGGAAGTCCCGCCTTCAAAGCGTTCCTTCAGTATAAAAACGGCGGTCCGTTTTTACAGTGTAAGTTTCATCAAATGGAACAAATGAAACACTTTTGACACTAAATTACCGTATTTAAACCGTAGTTTACAACACAGCGTTTCAAAAATCGACAAGCAATAGCTTCTCATTATGCTAGCGATACAGCTTAGCATGAAGTTGACGGGGCGGACCGGAAGTTCCGTGTTCACCCTCAATATCTCCGTCCGTTCTAGCGGATCGAAGTTAAAACTGCCCGAAAAATGCCTCTAAATGCGCAAAGAGTTCTCTGTTGCGGTTTAAACGCCAGTTCGCAGTTTAATCGGTCGCTCAAGGCGCCGAAAATGACTTTTTCGCCGTTTATCGAGACGTACCGTTCGGTTTTTTCCGTCCCGGAAGTGGTTGGAGCTAACTCGTTAGCATGTGTCACACTCAAACTCTTCCCTGTATTTCGTTTAACATTTTACGAGTGGATAAAACTCATACATGTTAGCGAAAATACGAAAATAAGATGTAAACTGAGTTCACAGATTATATCTTATCGATGAAAATAGCGTTTCGCTATTTATAAGAGCTGAGAATATATATTTCCTTTTCAGGAAGTGACGTCATTACCTTTATAAACCGTAAAATGTTTGTTTTTCATCAGCTTAAAGTTAAAACCTTGATATACGACTTAAAATGACCAGAATAACAACAAAATCTGCAGCTTTTTGCTATATTCTGAACACCTCAGTCATGAAAAGGTCTTATACATCCTTGTCTTGCCAAACATGAGAAGGTAATATAATTTTACTTCCTCAGAATGCACAGAGATATTTTTTCATGAGAAAGATATTTAAATAGAGTTCACCATTCATGAATGGGACTCCCCGTACGGGCCACCA
>NW_013955342.1:3348-5556 GCF_001266775.1 Austrofundulus limnaeus
GAAAATCAAATTGTTTAGCACTTTGAAAAATTGTACAAGATATAACATCTCTGTGTCTCTACCAAAAACATCTACAAACCAGTAATTATGTGTCTGCATTTACCACAGTCTCACATCTTCCAGTGCCACATTCAATAACTTGTGAATCAACTGTGGAGGCACCTGGGGGGCCAGTCAGATTCCAGGAGTGACATGTGGCMCCCTGGTCACACCTCTGGCTCTGCCCCTAGTGTGCAGTTTAGACTAATTCAGCAGAAAGTAACAGAGTTTTTAAGATACTGTATTTCTGAGCAACTGAGAAAACTGACCTGAGAGTTTCCAGTTTACAGTTTGGACACTGCAGTGCATCAGACAGAGGCTTCACTCCTGAATCATGGATTCTCAGGTCCAGTTCTCTCAGACTGGAGGACTGGGATCTGAGAACTGAGGACAGAGCTCCACATGTTKCATTGTAGAGGGTACAGTCACTCAGTCTGAAGAGGAAATAAGACAAGAAAGAATCTGTAACTTTCTCTGCAGTAAAACCAACAGTAACATCTTCACTATTGTTTTCCTGTTTCTCTTTATTATTCAACTTATTCCATCTTCTTCCTCGTCGCCACGCTACTCCTCCTACATACTTTGTCCTGTAGCTGCCATGGTCATTTCTATCTGTAAAGGTCCTGTGCCAAATGATTACTGTGCCATCTGGTGTCTGTATAACTTGTATTTTTTGAAATATTAATGTTTCAACTTTATTCCAAAGTTCAAATAATGAGAGTCAATGGGGCCTTGTAATGGTCCAATACTGCCCCATGCTGGACTTAACTTGGTACTGCTCCATTCTTTGATAATATTTAATCTCAATTGTTCAGTGTTTACAATAATAATATGATTATATTTTGATGTTTTACTATAATATTTTCTTAATACTGTTCTAGTGTTTTAACATATTGCACTCAATTGTCAATAATTGCATTGGCAAGATAAACTTTTTCTGTATAAATACAATCCAATCCCTGGGATTGTCATCTGCCACATCTCCAATAGTCTCAAAATGAGCACTGTGGGTTTTCATGTGGGAGATCAGGGTTCAAATCCAGCTATTGCTACTTTAACAAAAATCTCTGCAAACTTCATGTTGTCACACAGTTACCTTAATTACAAACACCTGCTGATGTGACAGGCACAAGCTGGTATAGAAAACACATTTGAACTTGGTCAAAGTTCATTCTGAAAGTCCAACGCTCCTGCATACATTGTCCTACTGCTGCCATTGTAATTTCTATCTGTAAAGGTCCTGTGCCAAATGATTGCTTTGCCTTTTGCAGCCTGTACCACTTGTAGTTTTTGAAATATTAATGTTGAAACTTTATTCCAAATTCATAAAATGTGAGTCAACTGGGCCCTATAATGGGCCAATACTGCACCCAGCTGTTCCCATCTAGGTACTGCACCACAGTTTTTAATATTTAATATCAACAGTTCAGTGTTTACAATACTAATATGATTGTATTTTGATGTTTTACTATAATATTGTGTTAATACTGCTCTACTTTTGTAAATTATGCAGTTTAGTGTCAATAATTGTATTGGCAATGTGGTCTCTTTCTGCACACATACAAACCAACCCCTGCCACCACCTTCTGCCACAACTCCATTGGCCTAATAGTCTATGTCATGGACTTTCATGTGGGAGATCAGGATTCAAAAACCTGGCTAATGCAACTTTAAGAAACAATCTCTTCAAACTTCAAATTGTCACAAAATTACCTTAATTCTAAAGACCTGCTGACGTGACAGGTACAAGCTGGTATTGAAAACACATTTGAACTTGGTCAAAGTTCATTCTGCAAGTCCAATGCTGCAGGCAAAGCCATGCTTCAATGACATGCTATGTGGCAATGCACACTTGTTTTCACATCGTAAAAACCCATGACTTGTCAGTGTGCATTTTATTGTGATTCGTTTCCCATCCAAGTCATCTCACCTTTGCCATGCTTTGCCTCCTGCATAGTTTGTCCTAGAGCTGCCATTGTAATTTATATCTGTAAAGCCCCTGTGCCAAATGATGGCTATGCCTTTTGGTGCCTGTAAAACTTATAGTTTTTGAAATATTAATGTTTAATAAATTATAATGGGAGTCATTGGGGCCTTGTAATGGTTCAATGCTGCCCCCTGCTGTACTCAACTTGGTACTGCACCATAGTTTTTATATTTAATCTCAAT
>NW_013955342.1:6556-8120 GCF_001266775.1 Austrofundulus limnaeus
GAATTATAATAGCAGTCAATGGAGCCTTGTATTGGTCCAATACTGCCCCCTGCTGCCTCTACACAATATGGTACTGCACCATAGTTTTATAATATTCAAACTCAGTAGTTCAGTGATTACAATATTAATATGATTGTATTGATGTTTTACTGTAACACTGTCTTTATGTTGTCCTATTGCTGTAATATATTGCACTTAAGTGTCAAAAATTGCATTGGCAAGGTTAACTTTTTCTGAATACATACAATCCAATCCCTGGGATTGTCCACTGCCACATCTCCTATGGTCTCATGATGAGCACTGTGGGCTTTCATGCGTGAGATCAGTGTTTAAATCCAGCTACTGCAACTTTAACAAAAATCTCTTCAAACTTTATATTGTCACACAATTACCTTAATTACAAACACCTGCTGATGTGACAGGAACAAGCTGGTTTAGAAAAAACATTTAAACTTGGTCAAAGCTCATTCTGCAAGTCTAATGCTCCAACATACTTTGTCCTACAGCTGCCATTGTAATTTCTATCTGTAAATGTCCTGTGTCAAATGATTGCTATGCCTTTTGGTATCTGTACAAATTGTAGTTTTCGAAATATTAATGTTTAAACTTTATTCCAAATTTGTATAATGAGAGTCAATAGGGCCTTGTTATGTTCCAATACTGCCCCCAGCTGTACTCAACTTGGAACTGCACCATAGTTTTTTTTTATATTTTACCTCAATGGCAATGTGGCCTCTTTCTGCATACATACAAATCAACCCCTGGCACCACATTCTACCACAGCACTAATGGTCTAATGGTCTATGACATGGGCTTTCATGTAGGACAGCAGGGTTAAATTCCAACTATGAACAAACACTTTCATTTAAACTACATATTTTCAGATTGCATTGACACACCATTACACTCAATAATTCAGTGTTTATAATAATATGATTTTATTATCATGCTTTACTATAAAATTGTCTTTATACTGCTCTATTGTTGTAATATTATGCAGTTTAGTGTCAATAATTGTATTGGCAATGTGGCCTCTTTCTGCACACATGCAAACCAACCCCTAACACCACCTTCTTCCACTGGTCTAATGGTCTATGTCATGGATTTTCATGAGGGAGGTCAGGGTTCAAAACCCAGCTAATGCAATGTTAAATAAAAAAATCTCCTACTTCATATTATCACTCAATTACCTTAATTAAAAACACCTGCTGACGTGACAGGCACAAGCTGGTTTCAAAACCATATTTGAACTTGGTCAAAGTCCGATGCTACATGGCAATGCACACTTGTTTTTACATCGTAAATACCCGTGTCTAGTTTTTATTCAATGTATTATTCCGTCTTCTTCCACCTTGCCATGCCATGCTACTCCTCCTGCGTACTTTGTCCTACAGCTGCCATTGTAATTTCTATCTGTAAAGGTCCTGTGCCAAATGTAGGCTATGCTTTTTGGTGTCTGTACAACTTGTAGTTTTTGAAATATTAATGTTTAAACTTTATTCCAAAATTCATATAATGGGAGTCAATTCGGCCTGTAATGGTCCAATACTGCCCCATGCTGGAC
>NW_013955342.1:9120-11067 GCF_001266775.1 Austrofundulus limnaeus
ATGTTTTACTGTAATACTGTCTTTATGTTGTCCTATTGCTGTAATATATTGCACAAGTGTCAATAATTGCATTGGCAATTTAAACTTTTTCTGTACACGTACAATCCAATCCCTGGGATTGTCCTATGCCACATCTCCTATAGTCTCATGATGAGCACTGTGGGCTTTCATGCGGGAGATCAGTGTTCAAATCCAGCTACTGCTACTTCAACAGAAATCTCTGCAAACTTCATGTTGTCACACAATTACCTTAATTACAAACACCTGCTGACATTACAGGCACAAGCTGGTATAGAAAACACATTTGAACTTGGTCAAAGTTCATTCTGAAAGTCCAATGCTCCTGCATACATTGTCCTACAGCTGTCATTGTAATTTCTATCTGTAAAGGTCCTGTGCCAAATGATTGCTATACCTTTTGGTACCTGTACAACTTGAAGTTTTTGAAATATTAATGTTTAAACTTTATTCCGAATTCATATAATGAGAGTCAATGGGGCCTTGTAATGGTTCAATACTGCCCCCAGCTGTACTCAACTCGGTACTGCAACAAAGGTTTTTTGTATTTAATCTCAATAGTTCAGTGTTTACAATACTAATTTGATTGTATTTTGATGTTTTACAATAATGTTGTCTTAATTCTGCTCTATTGTTGTAATAATATGCATTTTTTGTGTCAATAATTGTATTGGCAATGTGGCCTCTTTTTGCACACATACAAACCAACTCCTGCCACCACCTTCTGCCACAACTCCATTGGTCTAATGGTCTATGTCATGGACTTTCATGTGGGAGATCAGGATTCAAAACCCAGCTAATGCAACTTTAACTAAAAATCTCTTCCAACATCATCTTGTCACTCAATTACCTTAATTAAAAACACCAGCTGACGTGACAGGCACAACCTGGTATAGAAAACACATTTGATCCTAGTCAAAGCTCATTCTTCTAGTCCAATGCTGCAGGCAAAGCCATGCTGCAATGACATGCTGCGTGGCAATGCACATTTGTTTTTACATCGTAAAAACCCATGTCTAGTTATTATTCATCTTATTCCGTCTTCTTCCACGTCACCACGCTTCTCCTCCTGCATACTTTGTCCTAAAGCTGCCATTGTAATTTCTATCTGTAAAGGTCATGTGCCAAATGATGACTTCTGGTGTCTGTACAACTTGTAGTTTTTGAAATAATAATGTTTAAACTTAATTCCAAAATTCATATAATGGGAGTCAAATGGGCCTTGTAATGGTCCAATACTGCCCCATGCTGGACTCAACTTGGTACTGCTCCACTCTTTAATAATATTTCATCTCAATTGTTCAGTGTTTACAGTACTAATATGATTGTATTTGGATGTTTTACTATATTATTGTCTTAATACTGCTCTACTGTTGTAATATTATGCAGTTTAGTGTCAATAATTATATTAGTAATGCGGTCTCCTTCTGCACACATACAAACCATCCCCTACCACCACCTTCTTCCACAGCTCCACTGGTCCATAGGTCCATATCATGGACTTTCATGTGGGAGATCAGGGTTCAAAACCCAGCTAATGCAACTTTAATAAAAAATCTCTTCGAAATTCATATTGTCACTCAATTACCTTAATTCTAAACACCTGTTCACGTGACAGGCACAAGCTGGTATAGAAAACACATTTGATCCTGGTCAAAGCTCATTCTGAAAGTCCAATGCTGCAGGCAAAGCCATGCTGCAATGACATGCTATGTGGCAATGCACACTTGTTTTTACATTGTAAAAACCCATGTCTAGTTTGAAACTGTATCTGTACTTACAGAGCTTTGTTGGAGGCTTTGATCACTGGCAGCAGCCTTAGAAGAACCTTCTCTGAAGCTGAATATTTCTTCAGATCAAACAAATCCAGATCTTTTTCTGATGACAGTAAGATGAAGACCAGAGCTGACCACTGAGCAGGAGACAGTT
>NW_013955342.1:12067-12470 GCF_001266775.1 Austrofundulus limnaeus
CACACGTTGAATCAAACATTTAGACTGACTCAGTTACATTTGACCCAACATTTAGATTCAGCTCACCTTGTTGATGTTAAAGGTTGGTTGGGTTTAAAATCAATAATTTTGTATTTTGACTGGTCACTCTTAAAGGACACACAGCTGGGTTCAGGTTCAGGTCCATGTCCAGGTTCAGGTCCAGGTTCAGGTTCAGGTCTGTTCCTGTGAATACAGTCAGAGCGTTGATGCTGAGCTGAGACATGGAGAAGAGTCATGGACAGGTAGAGATGTCCTCTCACCTCTGAGTGGTTTTAGAGGAAGGGACTCCCTCCTCTCTGTCCTCACACTGATCCATGCTGCTGAATTCACTGAATCCACATCACTTTCTACCTTCACCTGCAAAGGAAACACATCCTTCATC
>NW_013955343.1:0-5712 GCF_001266775.1 Austrofundulus limnaeus
CAATCCTCAACAACTTTTTAATTTTTACACCAGGAGCAAAAGTTCTGTTTCAGGAARTCACACCCCCAGCAATCGGCGGTTGTAGAATTAAGCTGTAAAAGAGTTCATACACCGCTAGTTGACAGTGTTGTGCATATATTGTACATGAAGTGCCAGCTAGTAAGCGTCAAAGTGAGCTTGTGATTTAAAATTAGCTTCTGCTAATTTTTCTATCGCATTAGCGGTTTAGAAGTTGCGGACCTAAATATTTTCAAAGCGCATTAGAAATTGCGGAGCTAATTTTTGGATTAGCGCTGCCCACCTCTGATAGTTTACTTCAAAACACACACACACACACACACACACACACACACACACACACACACACACACACACACACACACACACACACACACACACACACACTTCTGTGTGTTTGGATCAGCCTGACAGGAACAAACACCAGACAGAACGGATACTTCATCACTGCCATCGTTGCGTGTGTTCACTTGGACAGAGAGCGGTCACAACGTCAGTGTTGTGCCGTGCTTCRTGTGCGTGAGTGCGTCCATAAATAATGTCCTGCCCCACCTTGGGAAGAAGACTCATTATTAAAGGGGGAGTGTGTATAAATTATCAGATGTTGGCCCGAATGAACTAAATAAAGAAAACAATGTCACGGTGCGGTCACAGGGCGAGCATTTACTGCACAAATGATGAATGTGTCTCCCCTTTTTTTATGCTTTTTTTCCTCCTCTCTTGGCTTGTTGCCACAACAAATTAATTCTTAGATGTACATGAAAAAAAACGGAGGGGCGGAGATGAGAGTGACACATCTTGGACAGCCTTACTTCAGAGACCACGAGCTTATCACACCCAAACACAAACACTTGGACACAAATTGTGACAAAGATACCTCCCTGTCTGCCTAAACACACATTTGCAGTTATTTGTTCAGATGCATCATCCCTAAGGTTGCAAGTGAAAGTAAATGCATGCAGTTACAAACAGGAACGGTTTGCAGTCTTTCAGTTTTGCTTTAACCTTGTGAAATGACCGTCAATTAAGGGGAGGAAAAAAATCTAAACTATTAAAATGAGCTAGTGAGATAAAAACAAGGCAAAGACTTAAGGAAAAATGCATTTTATTTCAAATCACTACGCTTACAAAGCAGCATTTCCAAGTTATTAAGGAAAATCTCCATTTCAGTTTTGCTTCTTCTAAAACTTGATTTTATTCTGTTTAGAGTTGCCAGATGCAGGGTTTTATGAAACTTATTTTAGGTTCCCTTGAAAGTAATCAAAGCTGGACAAAACTGGCGGTATAATACATACCGCCAGCAATTGCAGCTCTGCTCTTAAGAAGAACTGTCTTAATAAGACTTCAGTGACTTGTTAGCACCAGCAGATAGAATGAGTTGATTGTATTTCACGACACTAAAAGTAAGACTTATTATGCTTTCTTTTGGTTGTGGTGGTGTTGCAGGAGACAGGCCTGCTTCTTGAGCTATCATGAGCAAAAGCATTGCAGGAGGATACTCACCACACACGGTACTGAGCAATTGCCCAAGTTTATTTTAAACCTTTATTTTATACTTCAATGACTGTGGCTAATAAGGAACCCACACTGGAGTCCACGCTTTAGAAATTGTTGGGAGTTTAACATCTAAACAAAAACAGCAAAGCATCTTTAATTTGCAGCTGTTGCAAACGTAGAGTTTTAAACTGAATATTCTGCATGCTATCACACATGCATGTTAAAACTGTCAACTTTTCTGCACCTGCTCTGGTAAAATTCTAAATTATGGAACGAATTTCATTGGAATAATATCTACAGAGCCTGTGAGAGAACATGGGGGGATTTTTTTTTTGTTTTGCGTTCCTTCGCAATATCTTTGGGCTACCTCATAATAGKTTTTTGCGCTCTTACGCATCGAGCTTTTGTTTTAAAATATCTGGTTACAAAAAAAGGATGCGTTGGCACAAGTTTGGGTAATTGACATTAATGGTGGCTGCACTGATTTATAATATTGGCACATTACATATGTCTATGCATGGCTGTGATATATTCATTCCCAAGCAGAATTAATGTAGTAGCGGGGTTTCCCGCAGCGCATTATAAGCCTGGCGGGCCCCCAGGCTTTACACGCCTCCCCGCCAGGCTAAGCTTTGTTTGTTTACTCAGAGCGGACGTCAACCCGCGGAGCACGTGCTAAATTAGTAAAACTAAAAAGCTATAGTAATGACTCTCAGCATGCAAAAATGCAGACATAGTCAATAAGGTTGAGCTGGATACTCGTTTCAGACGAGTATTTGTTRCGGATAATGCATTTTTGATAAGTATGAGCAAGAACCGAATAAAGCTTGTCAATATCCGTGCTCGTTCTGAAGGAAGATCCTCATTGGATAACAGACTGTCTTCACGAGCTGTGATTGGTCAGTCACACAGAGAGAGCCCACCCCTCCCCTCAGCAGCGGGAGCCTGAAGCTCACACACACACACACACACACACACACACACACACACACACACACACACACACACACACACNCACACACACACACACACACACACACACACACACACACACACACACACACACACACACCTTAATATTATCAACATTGTTCAGGGTGGGAGCTGGAGCCTGTCTCAGCAGCCTTTGGGTGAAAGCAGGGGACACCTGGACAGGTCTCCAGTCCATCACAGGGACACAGACAGAGACAAAGTCCACCCTTCCAGTCAGGCTAGAGTCACACAGAGAGTTCCAGAATGTTTTAGAACTGAGAACTCTGAGATCTGAGTTCTAATCACATTTTAATAATAACAATTTATCATGTCAATTATTGTCTATTGGTATTGAACTTTTTTGAGAGGAGTTTTTAACATTAAGATGTAATCAGGCAGACATACAGTATATACACATATGCATTTATTATTATTAATACTATAATTAAAAGGTGAGATGTGTATGTTTATATTTGTATCAAACAAGTACTCCTTTTTGTTACTCTGTACCCCTGAAGTAGCTCTCTGCCTCAAAAAGGCCGGTGATCCCCACTATAGTTGGTGTTTAACTATTGTAAACAAATACAATAACGCATAATTACATTACATTATGTCATATTTTCAAATTTCTTGTCAACGTTAACATTTTTTTGGTGGGGCTGTTGGTGGGCTGCCAAAGTGGCCCTACCACCGGGCTTAGCCGGTYTTCTGGGGGAAACCCTGAGTARGATAACTCCCGTATAATGGTGAGCATGCAAATTTGTTAATAAATAGGCACAACAGTGATAAACCACTATTGAAGGGAACGCAAAAGAAAAGAAATAAACCCCCACGTCCCCTCGCGGGCTTCGTAAAATTCTAGTTCAGTCCCCAAATAAGTGTCAGCATTTGTTTTTGAACCCCCCCCACCCTYGAAAAAAAAGTAAATGTGTTTTGTTGATGGGACAGATACTTATAGAAAGACAATCTTTAGTGCAAGACTTTCTGAAATCTTATCTTTTATTAGACRGGGAAATGAAAGCAATCAGTCGAACAGAGTTAAGCTGCAACTGGCAGTTAGAGATTTGAAAGTTTTACTGCCAGACGACTACTCCAGCGGCCAATATGAAAAGATTTTTTTTGCAGTGCTCTAGAGCTGTAGCTATACTTTCAAAAGATGCCAAAGAGAGCAACGGAAAGTATGAAAAGTAAATGTCACTTCCGATAGCAAACAGGCAGAAAGTCAGGCTGCTTAGGAAGCTTAAGTGCTTCAGCACAAGTGGTAAATAACACCAAATGTGCATGTAAAACTTGATACAAAAATGCTTTTCCAATGTCTCTGCATCTGCCTGCACTTGTGTCTGATTATGTGTGCCTCTGTCACCCTATTCGGATCTGTAATTATAAAGGAGACATGATAAGCCACTTTTTTTCCCTCTCCTCTGGGAGCTTACAGCTAATTATAGAGCCAGCGGTGCTTCAAATTGCCATTTAAAACAGCCATACGGTGGGAGACAATAACACACTCCCTTGRTGGCGTCTGGATCGAGGTATCTTGGTTAAAAAAGGAGAGCAGACTTAGGATCGGTAGTGGAAAAAGAAAAGTACCCCACAGCTGTGTGAAGCAAAAAATGACTTATTGCCTGAACAGAAGGACATATTTTAGCAGTTAAAATATAAAAATTTGCAGACGGCTGCAAGCACAGATCAAGAAGAGTGATTCACAGCAAAGTGAGGGCTTAGTGGAAGGCCCTTTAGTTAAGACCATTTAATAGGTACACATTTTTTATACTTGATTTATTCAATTTATAATAAACGTTGGCTTTATCTCATGGTAAAACTAAACAAATGTCTCCCAAGTAAATAGAAATTACGCTAACAAGAATTCTATTAAATCAAGATAGATTGGTTATCAAACTTAAACTCAAAGGAGAAAAGAAATTAGGAAATAAAAAAGTAAAGAAATAAAAGGAACTCTGAGTAGTTGAGAGTTGAGTTTGTGAGTGAAGCCACTGGAGTGGGACATGAGACCAAACAAACAGAAAGAGTGAAGAACGCTTGAAGAGGGGCAAGGAGGGATTTGTGGTTTGTGGTGGAATGTGTTTTGAGGGAATGAACACTGCCAATACACACACATAMACATACACGAGAACACACACATACACATGTGAAACAACATTTCCTCTGCCCGTGGCCATCTTTCACATCCAAATCAAAACACTTTTACTCTACTTTTCTTTCAAAAACACACACTAAAACCACAAAAAAGTGAAAAGATCTTGCAAAAATACTCATGCCTTTAAGTATTAGCTCAACAGGGGGTAGTAAGTCATGATTCCTCAGCACCATGTAAACACTAGTGCATAAACCTAATTTTATACCAACACAGAAAGTGCATTTACATACACACACATAAGTAGATTATACAGCTGAAGGTGGTGCTAAAGCAGGATGAGATGAAAACCCACAAGTCAATTTATGTTCAATAGAAACAGTTTTACCAGTATGTGTTTCCATGTATGCATGTTGAAGAGTAATGAACRGTAAGGTCTATGTTTTATATGTTTTTGTTCATGTCTTTTTGTACCCCCTTTATAAGACATTTTGACAAACTTAAGTTTATATATCCCATAACCATAACCAGTTAATTAGTAACATGTGTGTGTGTGCATGTGCATTTGAATGCAAGATAGAGTTACAGTCCATCAAAGTAATGAGTTTAAGAAGAYCTGTAACGAGACACTGGTCCTATCTGTAACTAAAACCAGGTTGGATCCTGGCAAACATAAACGGATGACATGATACTGCAGGTCTGCTATCTTACTGTATTTTCAGCACCAAGACCTAAAGTGGTTCAAGACGGTGAATAGTAGAAACATTCAATATAAAATTAAATCATCAAAAAGTCAACCTTTATGGATTAAACAAAGAAAAAGAGGAAGGGAAAATAAACAGTCATGCTTAGAATTTTTGAAGATAAAAGAGAATCCTAGTAATCAATTCATCCATCCATCCAACAATCAATCCAACAATCAATCCAACAATCAATCAACCCATCCATCAACCCATCCATCAATCAATCCATTAATCAATCAACCCATCCATCAACCCATCCATCAATCAATCAACCCATCCATCAATCAATCAACCCATCCATCAATCAACCCATCCATCCATCCATCCATCTATCTATCTATCTATCTATCTATCTATCTATCTATCTATCTATCTATCTATCTATCTATC
>NW_013955343.1:6712-8401 GCF_001266775.1 Austrofundulus limnaeus
GCTCCAGACCGGTCCTGGTCTCAGGACCAGAGGTCTGGACTCCATCCCTCCAGCTGGTCTCCAAAACCAGCTTCAGTCACGTCAAACACAAATCTGTCCTTTTGTCTACGATTCCTCTGCCTTTCTCAACGACCAGGATGTGGGACACAGAAATTTTTATTTTATTTACTTTTAAATACTTTTCAAAGCAAATTCATTCCAGTTCAAACTATTAAACTATTAGAAAATTCATTTTCAAACGATGCATTTAAACAAATCCAGATTCAGTTTTAATGATTCTAATTCAGTTTCTTCCCAAACAAAGCTCTCCCACAAAATAAAAGTCATCTGACATTTTTCAGCTAGAAAAGGTGATTTATTCAGTCATCTGATTTTAAACTAAAGAAGTCAATCAATCAATCAATCAATCAATCAATCAATCAATCCCACAGTCTCTGTTTGGGTCTACAGGCTATGCTTTTATTTTATAAAATCTTATTTCACTTTGGATTTTTACAATAAGTAGTGACATCATCGCAGTGATGACCTCATCACCAGGAAAACAAAATTACATCTTTATGAGGGGCGTGTCCAACTTCTGCTCCACCCCTGGGTTACCATATATGGCAGTGGAACACCTCAAGGTTGGCTAATCATACTTATAGGCCACGCCCCCAGAGATAAAAAACATTGAGAATAATGTTGGCTGTAATCAATCAGTTATCAAAGTAAACTAATGATTAAGAAGAAACACTCAATTAGTGGTAAACAAAGCAATGGCTGTTGGTCACAGTTACTTCCTGTTAAGGAGGAGGAGGAGGAGGAGGCGGGGTGGAAGAAGAAAACATTTTCAATGTGACATCAAACAGAAGGAATGTGTGACATCAGGAATTATCAAGGAGGCCACACCCCCGGTCACCTCCTGCTGCCCAATGGAGGAGGAGGTGGGAGGAGCGTCAGGAGGAGGTTTGGCAGCAAAACTGTCAGGTGTTGAAAGGGGAGGAGCTTCAGCAGGAGTTCAGCTCCTCCATGGTCTGATTCAGGGTCGCCTGAAGCTCCATGTTGGCATTTCTGGCAGAGGTCAGAGCATCTGCAAGGAGGAGGAGGACCTGTCACTGACTCATCAATTATTATTCAATGACTCATCAATTATTACTCAATGACTCATCAATTATTATTCAATGACTCATCAATTATTATTCAATGACTCATCAATTATTACTCAATGACTCATCAATTATTCAATGACTCATCAATTATTATTCACTGATTCATCAATTATTCAATGACTCATCAATTATTATTCAATGACTCATCAATTATTATTCAATGACTCATTAATTATTATTCAGTGACTCATCAATTATTATTTAGTGACTCATCAATTATTATTCAATGACTCATCAATTATTATTCAATGACTCATCAATTATTCAGTGACTCATCAATTATTCAGTGACTCATCAATTATTACTCAATGACTCATCAATTATTACTCAATGACTCATCAATTATTATTCAATGACTCATCAATTATTATTCAATGACTCATCAATTATTCAGTGACTCATCAATTACTCAATGACTCATCAATTATTATTCAATGACTCATCAATTATTATTCAATGACTCATCAATTATTCAGTGACTCATCAATTACTCAATGACTCATCAATTATTATTCAATGACTCATCAATTATTATTTACTG
>NW_013955343.1:9401-9770 GCF_001266775.1 Austrofundulus limnaeus
ATTACTCAATGACTCATCAATTATTATTCAATGACTCATCAATTATTATTCAATGAATCAATTATTATTCAGTGACTCATCAATTATTCAATGACTCAATTATTATTCAATGACTCATCAATTATTATTCAATAACTCAATTATTATTCAATGACTCTATTATTATTCAATGACTCTATTATTCAATGACTCAATTATTATTCAATGACTCAATTATTATTCAATGACTCATCAATTATTATTCAATGACTCAATTATTATTCAATGACTCTATTATTCAATGACTCAATTATTCAATGACTCATCAATTATTATTCAATGACTCATCAATTATTATTCAATGACTCATCAATTATTATTCAATGACTC
>NW_013955344.1:0-3241 GCF_001266775.1 Austrofundulus limnaeus
GCATTAGCTTCTGGCTGGGGGACCTCCCTACCAAACCCACAAGCAATTTTACAAAATATGTAAAGAAACATCAACTTTTAGCATGTTTTAGCTCACTTTTATTTACTTCAGTAATTATTACGTTTAACGCAAGAATATTAGCTATTATGTTTTAAGCACTGCATATTCCCTCTGATAAAAAAATTCTCATCAAACTGCTGATGATACGAACAGAACAAAAGAAGCCCAACCCCTTCTAATCTTTCTTAAATAACTTTGATTTGAAAATGTATTAGATTTATTTTTTTTCCTCATCTTCCCTACAGTTTTCTGAGGCTCCCCTAACACCCCCTGGCGGCCCCCACTTTGAAAAACAATGGCCTAAAAGATAGGCCATAGATACGTCATTTTTCATTTTCTTTCTGAAATTAAAGCGTGTCCTGTGAATTTTGACTCACCCTACATAAAGTAAATTATTTTATTTTATTTATTCAGTTCATTTCATTCATATAACACAGCAATTGTAAAATAAAAAAATAAAACAAAACAATGAATCCCACCATGAATGAAAAGGGTGCAGAGTGAAGAAAAATATCACTCTGCACCCGTAAATATAGTAAATTATTTGTAATTATTGTCGTGACAGAAAATAAAATCTGCTTTTGTTGCTTCATATATATATAAAAAACAAGTATTGCTCCTGAATAATTTAAAAGGCGGCTGTTTTGCTGGAGATTTTTGGCATTTAATAGGAAATTTTTGGACAGTCTGCCAAGCTTTTGTGGATGGGGGGAACATAGTTTACAGTACAATTAGGTGTTTGGTTCCAAGGATTGGCCTAATGATGACAAGGCTTATGAGTTTTGTAGTCCTAAGATCCATCTGCCATGCCGAAACGACTGAAAATCAGTTTTTGTTAGTGATAATGTTGAATAAAACTAGCAGCCATAACTTGGAACAGATCCTTGTATTTTTCTAGCGGCATTGAACTTATTCATTTAAAAACACTTGCAATGAGAAAACAAGTTTTTGAAAAATCACTTCATTAAAATGTTGAAAAGAAAGGGGGATGGGTCATAAATACTGCTGCAGATTTCTACAGCTACAGAGTTTAAAGTTATCTTTATTTTCACAGCACACACAGTTTCTGTTTCAAAACCCAAGCCCAGTTCTGAGTCTCTGCGGGATTTTTTTTTTCTGTTGTTGCTGTAAGCAGTGATCCGACATGAGTGCTATATGACCTTACTCAGTGAAGTCCAGACCCTTTCTGAGTTTTAAAACAAGTTGCTTACAATTGGATTTCTCCTCTCTGGGTTGAATTGCGCCAGTAAGCACAATAATGAGGGACGCACTGACAGAAAAAAATAAATAAATAAAAAAACAAGTACAGAGAAACAAAGGAGGAAAGATGCTTCAGGAGGATATTAAGAAGGAAGTACAGGGGAGTAAAGAGCCTTAGAGGGAGGGCAGAGGAGAAATGAAGCGTTGAGCGGAAGGTATGGTCCTACAGAATAACTCCAGTCAGCAGCTGCTGATACAGGAAATCCTCATAGAAGGAAGCAGCGGAGCAGAAATCTACCAAAATGCAGCTTACAGACTTTCTGTTATATACAAGGATTACCCGGCCTTTCACTGTTAGACCAAATCTTAATAATGAAAAGTTCTTTCATGATATCGAAATGAATAGAGAGAAGAAATATGAGGAAATGAAAGATGCTTTACTGATTTGCAAAAGAATAAGAAACATAAATCAAAACTTCATTAATAAAAGAGACATTTTCAGACAAAACGTGTATTTTATTTTTATTTTTTTGTTTTTCTTTCCCAGGGCTCCAACTGATCTGATACAGTAAATTTTGTTATTTTCTTCCAATTTTTTTTCTATTTTCCTCTGACAAACAGGAGCTCATAATCTACAAAATTTTACACTGTAAAAACATACATGAATGCATCAAAAACCATGTTGTTATACATTAACTGAATATAACATAGGCGTAAATGATATTTGAAAGCCAAGAAAAATAAAAAAACTGAAATAAATCGAAAGAACTGTGGCTTTTATTTTATTTGCACCACATGCATGACAAAAGTCTGTTTCCCATAGAAATGATTCTTACTGGTGCTGTCAGCACTGGCTAAATGCAGATAATTATTTAACGTCTAAACCACTGGTTCCCAAAGTTGTGGTCGGGATCCCACTTTGGGTCCTGAAACATCAACGTGGGTCTTGACAAGATTTTCAGAATAAAACATTTTAAAATTACTTCTTACAGCCATTTTTTTTGTCTTCACTGTTTCAAATGAGGAATGTTGGCGCATTTAGAAATGAATAAAAATAACATAATGAATTTGTTTACTATGCCCTTGTTTGTTTGACCTGATACCAATGTTTATTATCCAAAAGGGAACAGGTTTTTGCTACTGTTATTTTGTGGGTCAAAAGCTAAAAAGTTTGGAAACCATTGTACTAAATAAACTGTAACTTTCACACCAAATTTAGTTTGATTTTAGCATACGTTATCCTAATCTATGGATAGTTTTGATGGTCAAACAATATAGATGTATAAATACGTTTTTTTTTTTATTAAACACTATTTTCAATACAAAACTACTGACTAGAGGTGTCTAACTAATGCTAAAGGGCCCAGTATACTCGGTTTGAAGCCGAACAGTCGAGTCACATGGTTGTTTGATGTTCATTTTAGCACACACCTTTCATTGCCCCTGCTCTGAGCTCCTGGGAAACCCTTCCAGCTTACAGTACTGCACGGGGTTTTTCTACCCGCTGGAGTCTACCCTCTGAAAAAATAATTACTTGAACAAATTCCACCTGATGTTATTTGTCCACAAATCTGTTCTTGGCAAACAAGCTCTTTTGTGCACAATGTCTGAGTTTTTGGCCGTTTGACTGTCTTTATAATTGTCTCTTTCTGGGTACAACAGTGGGATTCTGAAAGCGAATAGTTGAAACGAAATGCAGCGTCCGGGCGCTTACAGCGTAAACAAACGCACCCAAGAAACAAATCTGACCAATCACACAATAATTTCTTATGCGGAGCAAGGTTATAATAGTTTTGTATTTTTCATTATATGAAATATGAATTTTTGAATTATTATTATTATTATTAGTAGTAGTAGTAGTAGTATTATCATTATGAATTACCATATATGAGATAGTTTTATTTAGTTGTGACATTTTTTACTTTAATTCAGTTAGTTTTAATTTGTTTTTATTGTGGATTTGCTAGTTTTTATCAGTTAT
>NW_013955344.1:4241-8760 GCF_001266775.1 Austrofundulus limnaeus
AGCTATAATAACCCTGATGCGGGGGGTGGGGGGGTGGAAGGTTCTCATGGTGGGTTTTGACAAGAAGGTTTGGATGACTCGAAGCTGTGAACAAAGCAACGCATTTTTCATTTGCGACAATAAGAGACGACTGTGGCAGATTGGATGGAGCATTCCGGTTTCTTATCTCCCATGTTAAATGTTTTAATAAACATATTTATTGTAGCTTTGTTCATTTTGCCTGATAAATGCAAAATTCAGACGTAAATGTCAGCTGGGAGGACCTATTGTCTTATTTTAGTAGCTGAGTTGTGCCTGTTAAGGTTTCAGGTTATCAAGAACAATAATCTTTATTCAAAGTAAAGCATTTCATGGCTGGGAGTTGTACAGCAGCCGCCCACCTGCTCTGTTTCAGTGGAGAGGGATGTTTCATCTCTGAGTTATATGCATCACCCGGGGGGTGGGGGGGGGGGCTTCCTCTCTGTCCCACTCCTTACATAATCTGCCCTCTGTGCTGTCAGACTGTGTCCCTGTCTGCTGCCAGTCAGAGCTGTGGAAAATTATCACTGTTCTTATGTGTCACCAGAGTGAGTGAGTGAGTGAGCTTCAGCTCAAGTTTTCTTTTTATTCAAGGACAGAGCTCTGCCTGCTACAGAAATACAGAGAAGAAAGTTGATTAGCGGGCTAATCGGCGCTGAACACACACACACAGGAGTTTTGCGGGGTCACCCCTCAAAGCGTTGTCGACGTTTTCATCCTTCACAGAAACTATAAGCACCCTGTGAAACATGACAAGCCTCTTTAATCCAACAATCTGATCACATCCGACTGAGGATGGTGTTCGTGGAGTAATGAGCTTGTTTGGTCTTCTGTCTGTGTTCCTTTTGTCTGCTGCGTGTTTTGTTGCCATTTAATCATCGTGCAGAGTTTCAAACGCACTCTGGTCTTTTTTATGTTCAAGAAGCCAGAAAACTGCTCATGTTTGGACTCTTATAAACATACAAATCTTTATGCACTTTCAGTTAGAGCTTGAAGACTGTGTTGAGGACAAACCTCAGCTACTACCACATCAAACGTCAGCTCAATAAATCATTTATCTGGTGGCTAGGGTCAATTAGCTGTGGCGGCCATGTTGAATTGGATTGACTCCTGAAGTTAATGAGCTGTAGATGAAGATCTAATGATTACTTTCTGAGAGTTCCATTAAAATCCATTTAGTGTTTTATGAGATCGTTTGCCAACAGACAGCCAGTGTTGACTCCTAGTAGTTAATGGCAGAAATGTTGTGTAAAGCTGTTGTGTAATGTGTAGATCTCAGAGTAAGTGTTGCAGATTTATCTCAGCTGCTAAACTCACCAAATCGTACCTTATTGTTCTTGTCTTTTTTTATCATTTTTGTGTTCTTTACAGTTAGTTAACTGTGGCGCTGTCTTAAGTTAAGTTGAACTAGTTTATTAAGTATCCCCTTTAGTTATTACCTCAGCAATAACAATTTTTCCTGGGGTTTACATAAAAACATCATATTAACAATAACATCACAATGTCATAACAATAAAATTGGTAATTCAATCAAGGTAAGCAAATATCTAATATATAGTAAATATAATAGGATTTTCTTCTGAAGAATTGCCACTTTCAGCTGTCTTTTAAAAGAATTATCCTTATGAATCTGTGTAATATGTGAAGGCAGTTTATTCTATATGGAAACAGCATTTTTAATGTATTAGTTGTAGGTCATTATAATGTATAATTCCTAATATAGTTATAGAAGAACAAACTTATTTTTAAAAGTTTCACTAAAATCTATAGTGCTGCATGAGATATTTTGTTTCTATTATTAACATATTCTTTTGTCATACAGACAGACTGGGTTTGGTATAATTTAACTGGAAATTCTTGGTTTAGCTAAGAAAGGTTGTGTGAAATTAACCATGTTTAATTTTGTTTAATGTCATCTGATTAGTTTGAAGTTAATATCGCCTTTTGTTTTTTCAGCCAGAACTTTAATTATTTTTCTTTCAAAGTCAAAAATGAAGCTTTTACCTGGATTTTATTTGTGCAATTTCAGACTGACGCAGTTTTCATCACGGTTAGGAACAAAATAAATCGCAGATCTGCTTTTAAAAACTAAATGTTAGAATGTAAAAATACCCCTCTAAGGTTTGTAGTTTAGCAGTAAAAGCATTCAGCACGCTCGAGCCTAAGACTCAGCGAGCCTCGAGGGCACAAAGATTATTTTAAAAATGGGGAAGTGTGTGCAATGTAAAACTAAGCTGACTGGGGGGAAAAAAATAAAATAAAAATAAGGGAGAAAAGGGAGTGGCTGCCACTTCTGACTGTCAAACTCACATTATTTGTGCCGTAATAAATCCACCGTACTATGCAAATTGCTGCATGTTGTGAATGTGTGCCACAGTTCCACCGTCAGAGGCAGTCAGCTGTGAACGAGTGCAGGCTCAGCAGAGTCAAGAGCAAGAAAAACAATATTATTATTTAGGTTTTTAATGAGTTTGTGTTCGGCTTGTTTTGGAATTGGAGTTTGAATTCAATTGGAATTGTATGAATGAGAGAAGAAAGGAGAGGAATGCAGAGTTGTGTGTGTGTGGGGGGGGGGTACTTTAAATCAGGAGTGTCAAAGTTAGTTACACAAAGGGGAGGGGCCAAAATTCTAAACTTGGGTCAAGCCAAGGGCCAATTTCTGTTAATACATATTTATTTGTGGAAAAAAGGTGTTTTAAATGTTAACAAATTATTCTTATAGAAATACAGTGTTGTTATGTATTGTTTAAAACGTACACACCTTAAAGTTTTTCAAAGTGATGTATAGAAAAATAAAGGTAAGCTTTTCTCTCTCATCATTCTGCCCTGGTTGGTGAAAATTTTTTATTTAAGATGTCATCTTTTTTTTTTCTTTTTTGGAGAATAATGAGGCAAAACCTTTGCTTTAAAGTAACACCCTGATAGTGAAGTGGACTAGGCATAAATCACAGAAAGAAAATTATTTCTTTAAGCTGTAAAGAGGACAAGGCAGAGAGCGAGGGGGTGGGGGGTAATACCCTGGCACAGCTACATCACAGTGAATTATAGCTGTGATTCTTCGCACAATTGTGTCTTTGTTTTCAAACGTAGTTTTTGGGCACTTTTGCACCATGCCTCAAAACAAAACAAAAAGAGAGAGAGATATATGAATCCTTGAAATGCATTGCAAATATTTGGTATCATGCTGAAATACAGAGAAGGTAAAACAAAAAGCGAGAGTGCAGATTAGAAAATAGAGAGGTGCTGTATTAAAAAGAAAATGCCAACTCAAACAGAAGAGAAGAGAAAAGAGTTAAGAAGTCTTTTTAGAGGGTAGAGCAGGTGAGCTGTTGCCGAAGAGCAATATCAGGCATGAATGCTTTTTAAGACACAGAGATTGCATGAATCAGAGCTGCAATAAGTAAGAACTGTGCGTTCACTCCACAGAAGCTTTATGCCTTTAGAGATATGAATATCAATGTCTCTCTTAAGCCCGGGGTTTAAGCCAGGCTTTACGTCTGAAGCAGATCTGTCGTTTTTTGTTGTTGTTGTTGTCCACGCTCCATTTGTTGTTGCATTACACAGAAATCTCTCAGCAGATTTGCCCTTGTGTTGAGTCTGTGTAGTAATGCTGCCAGTTTGTCTCAAAGTTTTACCTACAATGACCCTCCCACTACCAGCTGGTGCCTGTGCGGTTCACAACTCCCAGCGCTGAACAGTTTGTTTCTTTCGATGAGATCAGGTCTGGTTGGATAGGCCCCAAGAAACAGAATCCTGCATGAGATCAGCTATTTTTAAAATCTTTTTATACTGTAATCTTTATTTTACAGTATAAAAAAGTGCTGTACATTTAAAATAATAATAATACAGCACTTAAGTCGAAAGCAGTTATTTGAAAATTTTCAAACTTTTGTTATTTTAAACGGTTTTGAATTTTTTTGACTTGAGCAGGCTTGAGCTAAATGTGAAGGATGAAAGTTCAAGTTTGTTTATTGTGAAGTGGAACAAAGCCAACAACACGTGGTACAATGTCATTCCTAATTTATTTATTTATTTATTATTTTATTTATTTCCTTTTGGTAGCTCATCTCATGAAATAAAACAAAGAATTGAGTAAATGAGTTAAACATTATGTTGAACATAAAGTGGCACGAGGCCCAGTCAGACTTTACCAATGTACGGATAAAAATGATAATTATTCTAAATCTTGGTTTAATGTGTATTGTATTTGCATTATAACTAAATTAAATACACTTACTCCTGTCAAATAATCACAAGACATGATTATAACAAACATTTTTATATTGTAACCTGCCCATAACAATTATTTGAACAAATAACAGACCACTCAGGTTTATCAACACAAAAATAACCTTTTCTTAAGAAACAATAACAAAAGTAGACAATTTAAGTTTCAAATAAAAATAAATTTGATAAAGTGCATATGAAAATATAGTCTTATTTTTAAACTTTTGCATGGTAGAACCAGAAGCTGATCTTCATATTAGTGACAAATGATAAC
>NW_013955345.1:0-439 GCF_001266775.1 Austrofundulus limnaeus
AACACACACACACACACACACACACATATCCATAAACACACACACACACACACACACACATATCCATAAACACACACACAGAACCCTAACCTGCTTTTACTTAATTAAAACTGTTAGACAAACTGCTTAACTAGTTAGTTCACCTGCTTAGAAAAGTAGAAAATTAATTGTGTTATACTGAGAGCTCATTTATTGTAATCATTGTAATCACTTATTAATCACTCAATGTTTTCCTCCTAATAAAAGTCAGTTAGTCTTTAACTGGCCAAAATGAAATTAAAACTCTTTGTGTGTTTTCTGTGTGTATTTTGATGACTGAACTACTTTGAACAACTTGAGGCTTCACAAATCTGCAGATTGCTCTTAATTAAAATCATGGTTGATTGAGGGGTATATTTACACACACACACACACACACACACACACACACACACACACA
>NW_013955345.1:841-6571 GCF_001266775.1 Austrofundulus limnaeus
TATATATACAGTATATTTCGAATCAAGTCAAGTTTTGATCTGTTTTTTTCCCAAAGCTGCAAGAGGAATCACAGATCAAAAATCACAACTGAAAGAGAAAAATAACAGCTGAACTGCAAGGAGGACACTTCAGTATTTATTAGGGGTGTCCCGATACCAATTTTTCAAGACTGAGTACAATACAAGTACGAGTACTTCAGTTTAGGTACTCGCCGATACCGATACCGATACCAAGTAGCGGGGTTAGGGTGGATTATCTGTTCAACTTGTTGAATATTAAACAGAATGAAAATGAAATGCATTTATCATGCAAAAATTGATGGGTAAATATTATGTTTGACAATAAAAAGGTAGTGCAAACTCTGACAAGTAGATAAGTTGGTAAATATATCACACCATAACTTTTGAAACCATTTATTTTTTACTGGTATCGGCATCGGGACACCTCTAGTATTTATATATCAGTATCCTTAATTGGTCTTTTTTCAGTGACGCAGTTCACCAAACATGACACATACAAACAGGCAGAAGTTTTTAAAGGACTTAACAGAAATAAAGTAAAAGTACCTGATCAGAAAATGACTTTGGTAAAAATTTATTTCAATGATAAGAAAAGTACTTTAATAAAAGTCATAAAACTGTTCACAATAATCAGGAAAGTAAAAATATTTTTACACATACTTTAAGATATGAAGTGTTGAATTTACTTAACCAAACTTTCAACAAACCAGTGGAACTAGTTGACATAACTTGGTTCAGTAAATTCAACACTTTGTTTTTTAGAGTGCAGAAACAACTCTTCATGATGACTTCAGCTCATATTTAAACTCGTAACTGGTGTGAAATTTTAAAGTAAAGAAGTAAAAGTGTCGTTTTATGTTTAGATTGCAGCAAAATAAAAGTAAAAGTTAAGATTACAAAAATATTTGGTAAAATTACAAATCCTCAAACAAATTACATAAGTACTGTAACAAAGTAAACATACTTAGTTACTATACAATACACATGTGCAAACAGGTAATTGATACTATTTCTTGTTTGATGTCGATTCATTTTCCATGAATCTTTCATCAGTTCATCAGTTCAGAAATGTTTGACCAAACAAGAAGGTGTGAAGAACACTAATAACTCAGTGTACTTTTCATCTTTATACAACCAGATGGTCTTTTCCCTCAGGTTTCACATGGTCCTACCTGGGTCGTCTCGGGTCGACTCAGTGCAGGTTCACCCACTTCCCTCCCAGTTCATCCTCAGGCAAGACTCATCATGCACCTCAGATCAGGTAGCTGTTTTCTTTTTTTGTTGTTTTGTTTTGCTGTAACTTGTGTTTTTAAAATACTGTCTTTTAAAACAGCTCTTTTTAACTTCATTTGTAATTAAGGTTGTGTTTTGTCCATTGGTTTCGAATTTTTGTTGTGATCAGTGGCCAAATAGTTTCCTTTTTTGTCACATCAAAACACAATGATGTTTACAGCCAACACTCTAAAAAATAAAAAGAAAATGGTCTTAAATCATCGCATTCAGCTTCTTAACAGGATTTATCTTTCAGTTTGGTAAATTAGGCTGTTAATTGAGCCATTGTAGTCCTGACAGCATTGGCTTTGAAAGGGAAACTTTACACTAAATTCAAAATGGTGTCATGGTAAAGATTCAGTGAAAACAAATGAGTTTAATCTCTCACCAGTGACTGCATTCCTGTTTGTTGAATAAGAGATGAATGGAGAATTAAAAAAATCATTCAGTTATATTAAATTATTTAAAAAAAACAACAATTGTTTAGAAATTAATTGATATACTAAACCAGTCCTGTTGAAACACCCAGCCCATGTTGTGGCTCCACAACAAATTTAAAAGTAAAAAAATGTTTCATTGATTAAATTCAAAAGGAAAAGCAACATTTACAAAGAAAAACTAATTTTAAAAAATGCAAATATCATCAGAAATCCTATTGCTCATACAACAATATTAGCAGTGAATCATAAATTTTGACCTTAAACTCATAAATTCATTTTGTAAATAGACATATATGCATGTATTTTTAAGGTTTTTCCATTTTCAGTACACTGCATAGTTTTCCCATTTTGTATATAATAATAATAATAATAATAATAATAATAATAATCAAACCAATAAATATTTTCCTACTGAAATCCTGAAACCACAAAGTAACATTTGTTCATTGTTTGGTTTGTTGAACTCAAACAAAGACTGAGCAGCTGTTCTGCCATGTTCAGGTTTTGACCAATTAAAACAGTGTTTTTTTTAAATGGGGAGGGGCTTCATTTAACAGTAAATAACAACAAATGATTTATACAAACAATACCAACAAAGTGCTGCAGCATCATACAGATTTTTTTAACTGTGTCATTTTGGAAAATAAAAGCGTGTAAAACACGAGCACTTCTTAACAGTACAGGTTGAGGATATTAAGGTCATTTTAAAGTGGGGTTCGGTGGAAAAGTTGTGGACAGTTAATATCTTGCTTGTTGTAGAAAGCTCTTTAACATCATCCTAAACTGACTGAAGAGCAAAGGCTAATCCTAATGTACCAAAGACCAAAATGCAAACATAATTTTATAAAACGTTACAGAGCTGTAGATTTTGAAATACACAGAAATTTGCATACAACTGGATGATGTACAAACACAAAAAGCAGCAGCTAATTTTGTCACTTCCTGTACAGCCATTGGCTGATGTTTCTGAAGAAATAAAAGTGAAATATTGACAGCAGTTTGAATATCAGAATTTGTAACCATTATGAAATTTAAAAGAACAGTTGTTGTTCTAAAACGACTCCAATCTTCAAAGTTTCAAACGAGTTCAAGATCAGATTAACTCGTTTTGAGGCCGTCTAAATCCAAATGAGACACTTTGCACCTTGCCCCTTGCAGCTCCCAGGCCGGTTCATTCTAGTTCGACAGAGGGGTTATTGATTATATAGTGACATAGAAAGCAGAGGTGGAGTTAGAATTTTGCAGAGGGTGGCCAAAGTGTTTTTTAGGGGGCCACTCTGGATTAGAGAATTCATGATGACCACCACAGTTACATCCAAATGGCTTTAATTCAGCTGTTTTAAAAATTATTGAGCTAAAGTTTTGTGATCATAGCTAAGAATGATCCAAACAACATGCTGAATTCTAGCCAAGTTCATGAAGGATTATAATTCATCCATTTTTAAGCATTTATAGCTGAGAATTATATAATACAGAAGTATCAGAGAACAATCTTTAACAAAATCTAAATGTAAATTCAAAATCCAAGAATCCCATTCACTTGTCAATTATTTGGTGGTGGCACTTGGTGTGCCCAATCAGGTGCCAGAGGTGGAACTTGCCACCCCGGCCACTCCTCTGGCGAAAACGTTTTATTTACAAATGAATTAAAAGATGTAAACAAGGGAAAACTAATGCACCCAGCCTTACATGTTGGGACCAGAGTCTGATCCAGAACCAGAGGAGAATGAAGAACCCAAATTGTAGTTGGTAAGTCCAGACCTTCTTTAGAAGTTCTGTCACAAATACTGAAGATGTAAAAACAGAAAAAAGTACACGGCAAGATGTATTTAATGACTAAAAAGTGGATTTTGAACGATATGTTCCCATTAAATATTAACACTGTCATCAATTTTTTTACCTCATGCTTAATAATGAAAAGATTCCAGCAAGAAGTGACCCCAAGCTGTTTCTGAAATGCTATAGCTAGCTGCTGCTACTTGCACTTGCAAATTAAAACAGAATTCCATGTCAGTAACTGTTTAATGTAAAACTCATGATGGTAAACAAGCCAATGAGTTAATGTTTGTAACTGGTTGGAGCTGTTTTCAGACTGTGAAAACACACTTAAATCTTAGTGATGTCTGAAGAACTGGCTGTTACCTCATCATTCCTGTCAAAATGGAACTTCATTTATCCAAACTGAAATAAAGAGCTGTTTTCAACTGGTAAGATATTAATTGATTACAAGAACCTCACTTCAACTTGTGCTAAATATCCCTTTAAGGATGCAGATGACTTGTTTCCTCCCAAACTTTTCAGACCTTCATCTTTAGCCAACTAAAGCACTTTTCATCCAGACGCAACACAAAATGAACAGCAGAGGAAGTCAGAGATTTGCATATATGGTCTATGTACGTGGTCCTCAAAACTGGTCCTCGTAGGCCACCATCCTGCATGTTTTAGTTGTTTCTTTGCTCTTCAGCAGTTTTTCAAGCTCTATGATTGCCTGCCAATCACTTGTTTATTCAAATTGGGTGCGCTGAAGCATAGAAACATCGACACAGTACAGGTTAGTGGCCCTTGAGGACCAGGACTGGTCTATGCTCTGGGGACTTTCACCTTGGACACTACGAAATGTCTTAAATCCCCTGACAGCCCATTACACATGAAGCCAAGCCTGTTAAAACAGACAGTTTTACCTCAACATCAGACTTCAGGCAGTGTGCAGGTTAACAGGAGGCACTGTGGGACCCCTATCAGACAGGGTGGGATTAAAGTCTTTTAAACAGTATACGAGGTCTTTAGACTTCTGTTGCTGCGGTCTTTTCTGCCTCTCGATGAGTGGCTCATCTCGTTGCTTTCGTTGTCATTCTCCATATCCAGCTGCTCATCTTTCTTCTTGATGTAGCGCTCATACAGCACCATGACGACCCCCATCAACCACGCCGACACGGTGCCGGCGGCGAAGATGACAAAGCCGATGACGACGAAGAAGAGGTAGTCCCAGGAGCCCAGAGTCTGGTGACATAGCGTCCGTAGCTGGAGGCCCACCTCAGCCAGACGTCGACCTTGCATGTCAGCAGGTGAGCCGCAGACTGTCTGACCCTCATCTGTCACACAAACACAGGGAAGGATGGGGATTAAACAAGACAGGTCATTCCATCAGAGGTGGTGAGAAGCCCTCACATCCATACAGACACATTTTTCCTCAGACTGCGCTGGTTGGTTTGATATCAGAAGCATCAGGTTTATTTCCTGATTGACAGGTCGATAACTGCAGTCATTTCTTGAAGGACATTTTATTACCTGATGACTTTCACATCCTTCTATAATGAGAAATGATAGCGTTAGCCATTTGTGATAATGAAAAATCACCATCTGTAAAAGCTTGAAGAATGTGTTGTGAATGATTGTCAGCTTCTACCAATGGTGGGATGTAACTAAGTACTTGTATTGTGTACTTAAAAATATTTTCCTTGTATCTGTACTTTACTTAAGTAGATTTAATCATGGGTACTTTTGATTTTTATTCCATTACATTTCTATAATGCGTTACATTACAAGTTACATTCATGTCACATTATGGTTTTTTGATTTGTTCTTTTAGTTTGAAAGTAATCAGTGGCAAGAGGGGAGTTGCTGTAATTGGTCCACTGAACCACTGCAAAGCAAGAAAGTACCATTCAAGAAGAGCGTGGCGATTCCGCATCACCTGTTGGAGCATCAGTGGCACTAACACAGCCAAAATGGATTCCACCACAGAGAGTCAGTCAGAGGAAATGTGCTACCCATCCCCTTATTTAAAAAGACTTATTCAAGTTAACCATTTAAAAAAACATTTGAGATTTGATGGAGGAGGTTGGTGGTGAATTTACAGCTTCTGTAGCTGTTGTCATAATCTCTGATGATGCACAGAATCACAAGTCCAAGTGTGAACAGTGTCACAGAGGGTAAACACAAAAGCATGCATTATCTGCAGCATTGTTCACTAAAATGGCACACCATTGATATATAT
>NW_013955345.1:7571-9160 GCF_001266775.1 Austrofundulus limnaeus
ATGAAACGTTTCATCTCTCCTCCAAGAGACTTCTTCAGTCTGAGAGTTTCAGGCAAAATTCAGGCTTTTAAGCACTGCCTCCATGTGACTGATACTCACATCACATGGCTATCAGTCACATGGAGGCAGGGCTTAAAAGCCTGAATTTTGCCTGAAACTCTCAGACTGAAGAAGTCTCTTGGAGGAGAGATGAAACGTTTCATTAGAGAAGAACCCGTCCAGAGGACCTATACAATTTTTTTCTTTTTGATTTTTTACCTGGATTACTGAGATGCATCAGGACATGGACAAAATGCTGACTCAGTGATCACACAATAAGACGGTTTTTTTTAAATTGTGCAAAATATGCAGGCCTATAATTAAATTTGGAAAGTCTAATTATCTCATCTGTCTTAGTCTGACTGGACAGACAACAGCCTCCAGTAACAGGCCAGGGTGTTATGGGCTTTATGTAAGCAGTTCTTGTCATCAACTGAGAACTGGAGGAGAGACTCTGAGCCATGATGGTAAAATAAAATAAAATAAAATAAAATAAAATAAAATAAAATAAAATCTCGCACCTTGGAACTTGAAGCTCTCCAGGTGGAGCCACAGACTGAGGTCCTCGTTGTCGCACCGGCAGCTCCAGGGGTTCCCGCTGAGCCCCACGGAGCGCAGGGCGGGCAGAGCCAGCAGGGAGCTGATGTTGAACACCGTCAGGTTGTTCCGGCTCACGTCCACCACCTGAAGGACTTCGTTCTCCACGAAGGCGTCCGGGTGGATCTCGGAGAGCCCCGGGTTGTCGGTCATCCTCAGCATCACCAGGCTCGCCAGGGGCCCGAACGTCCGGTCCTCGACCCGCTGCAGGGTGTTGAAGGACAGGTCCAGGTAGGCCAGCTTGCGCAGGTTCCCAAAAGTGGACTGCGAGACCTCGGTCAGGGAGTTGTTGCTGCAGTCCAGGTACACCAGGTCGGACAGGTAGTTGAGCGCGAGGGGCGGCAGCTCCGGGATGCGGTTGTTGGAGATGATGAGGTGCCGCGTGGCCAGCGGCAGGTCCGCCGGGAAGGTGGTCAGGTGCTGGCCAGCGCACTGGACCACCAGCTGATCGTCGCACACGCACCTGTCCGGGCAGCCGGCGGAGACCACCGGGGACGACACGACCGCCGCGCCGAGGAGGAGGAGGAACACTAGGAGCCGCAAAGGTCGCGCGCTTGGCTGCGGGGCAAGACGCATGACACCGCAGAGGGCTTCATCCACCTCGTTCGGACCGAGTCAGCCGCGGTCACATTCCTCATTGATCCGTGGAGGTGTTGGGTCCAGAAACGATCCCCACCAAGGTCAGAGCCGAGCGGTTCGGTCCCGTGCGGCGCGCTCCCCCACCCCGGTCTCTGCCGCGCGTAATGTGTCTCACTTCATTCTGCCAGCTGGTTCCGGAGCCTGAGCCTCGAACCGGACCGCCTGGTGCCCCTGCGCGGCTTCACGTGTCACTGATCTGTCCAGTCGCCTTTGACAGCAGCTATTCTCACGTTGTAAAAACCTGACAGCGTCCTGTGGTGGTGCGCTCACTCCTTCCATCCTCTGTCTCCGGCTGAAACTGAACCCAGCTGGGT
>NW_013955346.1:0-573 GCF_001266775.1 Austrofundulus limnaeus
GTTTATTTATTTATTTGTTTATTTATTTATTTGTTATGCCTAATTCAGGTGTGGGACTGGACACGCTTCTGTCCGTGCTGAGGAACATGGAACACACGTGTTCAGGCAGCTCACATGGCCCAGCAGCCGCCACACACACACACACAGTCACAGGTAACTGATCCAAAACACACCTGGAGGGGGCGGGGACAAAACTACTGAAGGCCAGAGGGGGGTGGTCCGACGGGTCAGAAGGGGGCGGCGGCCATGTTGTCTCACATGTTGCTCTTCCTGAGGTGGCTGATAACATTGAACACCTTGCTGGACAGCTGTCCTCCGGTGGCGTCTTTTGTCCCCATTACTATGACTACAGCTGTGGAGACAGGTGAGGGACAGGTGAGGGACAGGTGAGGGAGAGGTGAAGGACAGGTGAGGGAGGTGAGGGACAGGTGAAGGACAGGTGAGGGACAGGTGAGGGACAGGTAAAGGACAGGTGAGGAACAGGTGATGAACAGGTGATGAACAGGTGAGGGATAGGTGAGGAACAGGTGAAGGACAGGTGAGGGACAGGTGAGGGACAGGTGAGGGACAGGT
>NW_013955346.1:1769-2408 GCF_001266775.1 Austrofundulus limnaeus
GGTGAAGGACAGGTGAAGGAGAGGTGAGGAACAGGTGAGGGACAGGTGAAGGACAGGTGAAGGAGAGGTGAGGAACAGGTGAGGGACAGGTGAGGGACAGGTGAGGGACAGGTGAGGAACAGGTGAGGGACAGGTGAGGGACAGGTGAGGGACAGGTGAGGGATAGGTGAGGAACAGGTGAGGGACAGGTGAAGGACAGGTGAAGGACAGGTGAGGAACAGGTGAGAAACAGGCGAGGAACAGGTGAGGGAGGTGAGGGACAGGTGAAGGACAGGTGAGGGACAGGTGAGGGACAGGCGAGGGACAGGTGAGAAACAGGTGAGGAAGGTGAGGGACAGGTGAGGGACAGGTGAGGAACAGGTGAAGGACAGATGAGGGACAGGTGAGGGATAGGTGAGAAACAGGTGAGGAACAGGTGAGGGAGGTGAGGGACAGGTGAAGGACAGGTGAGGGACAGGTGAAGGACAGGTGAAGGACAGGTGAGGGACAGGTGAAGGACAGGTGAGGGACAGGTGAGGGAAAGGTGAGGAACAGGTGAAGGACAGGTGAGGGACAGGTGAAGGACAGGTGAGGGACAGGTGAAGGACAGGTGAGGGACAGGTGAAGGACAGGTGAGGGACAGGTGAAGGACAGGTGAGG
>NW_013955346.1:3408-5137 GCF_001266775.1 Austrofundulus limnaeus
AGGTGAGGAACAGGTGAAGGACAGGTGAGGAACAGGTGAGGGAAAGGTGAGAAACAGGTGAGGAACAGGTGAGGGAGGTGAGGGACAGGTGAAGGACAGGTGAGGGACAGGTGAAGGACAGGTGAGGGACAGGTGAGGAACAGGTGAGGGAAAGGTGAGAAACAGGTGAGGAACAGGTGAGGGAGGTGAGGGACAGGTGAAGGACAGGTGAGGGACAGGTGAGGAACAGGTGAGGGACAGGTGAGGAACAGGTGAAGGACAGGTGAGGAACAGGTGAGGGAAAGGTGAGAAACAGGTGAGGAACAGGTGAGGGAGGTGAGGGACAGGTGAAGGACAGGTGAGGGACAGGTGAGGAACAGGTGAGGGAAAGGTGAGAAACAGGTGAGGAACAGGTGAGGGAGGTGAGGGACAGGTGAAGGACAGGTGAGGGACAGGTGAAGGACAGGTGAAGGACAGGTGAAGGACAGGTGAGGGACAGGTGAAGGAGGGACAGGTGAGGGACAGGTGAAGGACAGGTGAGGAACAGATGAAGGACAGGTGAAGGACAGGTGAGGGACAGGTGAGGGACAGGTGAGGAACAGGTGAAGGACAGGTGAGGGACAGGTGAAGGACAGGTGAAGGACAGGTGAAGGACAGGTGAGGAACAGGTGAGGGACAGGTGAAGGACAGGTGAGGAACAGGTGAAGGACAGGTGAAGGACAGGTAAGGGACAGGTAAGGGACAGACAGGAGGACAGACGGGACATGTGTGTAGGGGGACACAGAGTTACAGGTCTTTGCTGGTCCTGGTCCACCTGCAGGTCTCACCTGTTTTGCTTCTGCCCACACAGATCCCAAAGGTGTTGCCGTCAGCGTCTGCGGCGGTCTTCAGGTCCAGAGCGTAGATGGGCTCCAGGTCCATCTGGTCTCGGATCAGACGGCACCTCTGTCCCGCGATGTGGACCCCGTTCTGACCGAAGCCTGACCGGTCCCCTGCAAGCTTCTTGATCTCCTCCACCTGAAGGACGACAGGTAAGAGTCAGAAACACTCAGAAACCCCACGGTCCCTGAAGACCACGTCTTCTGATGGGTCCTACAGGGACCACATCTCCTGATGGGTCCTACAGGGACCACATCTCCTGATGGGTCCTACAGGGACCACATCTCCTGATGGGTCCTACAGGAACCGTGTCTCCTGATGGGTACTACAGGGACCTCGTCTCCTGATGGGTCCTACAGGAACCACATCTCCTGATGGGTCCTACAGGGACCACATCTCCTGATGGGTCCTACAGGGACCACATCTCCTGATGGGTACTACAGGGACCTCGTCTCCTGATGGGTCCTACAGGGACCACATCTCCTGATGGGTACTACAGGGACCTCGTCTCCTGATGGGTCCTACAGGGACCACATCTCCTGATGGGTACTACAGCGACCACATCTCCTGATGGGTCCTACAGGGACCTCGTCTCCTGATGGGTCCTACAGGGACCACATCTCCTGATGGGTACTACAGGGACCACATCTCCTGATGGGTACTACAGGGACCTCGTCTCCTGATGGGTCCTACAGGGACCTCGTCTCCTGATGGGTCCTACAGCGACCACATCTCCTGATGGGTCCTACAGGGACCTCGTCTCCTGATGGGTCCTACAGCGACCACATCTCCTGATGGGTCCTACAGGGACCTCGTCTCCTGATGGGTCCTACAGCGACCACATCTCCTGATGGGTCCTACAGGGACCTCG
>NW_013955346.1:6113-6543 GCF_001266775.1 Austrofundulus limnaeus
AATGTTTTAAATCTAAAAACTCAACTTCAGAGACCAATCTGATGGTCTCCTGCAGGACTGAGGGTCGGGACCAGAACCAGCAGGGTCTGTCTCATGTCTGAGGGTCGGGGTCAGGACCAGCAGGGTCTGTCTCATGTCTGAGGGTCGGGGTCAGGACCAGCAGGGTCTGTGAGGAGCTCCTGATTAGAGGAACTGTAGACTCATCAGATCTGGACCCTCTGGTCCCAGAGACCCTCCTGACCTGTAGACTCATCAGATCTGGACCCTCTGGTCCCACAGACCCTCCTGACCTGTAGACTCATCAGATCTGGACCCTCTGGTCCCACAGACCCTCCTGACCTGTAGACTCATCAGATCTGGACCCTCTGGTCCCACAGACCCTCCTGACCTGTAGACTCATCAGATCTGGACCCTCTGGTCCCACAGACCC
>NW_013955346.1:7543-8908 GCF_001266775.1 Austrofundulus limnaeus
ACACACACACACACACACACACACACACACACACACACACACACACACACACACACTCACACACACACTCCTCAGAGTAACATACCTGAGCCAGTTCAGACCTGAATCTATCAGCAGAACTTCTGCTGCTTTCTAACAAACCCTGAGGCCATCATCAGAAGTCGCCTACAAAATAAACTTTAACAGTTTATAAACCTTTAATGTAACTAAAATATATAAACTTTAACAGTTTATAAACCTTTAATGTAACTAAAATATATAAACTTTAACAGTTTATAAACCTTTAATGTAACTAAAATATATAAACAACAGATTCATATCTAATAACATCACCAATAACTCCAACAAAACTCAATAATTCAAAAGTAGTGTAAAAAGATGAAGAACAGAACCACACACTTGGGGTTCAGGTTCAGTCTGTAAACCTGAGGTTCCAGTCTACTTCCTGGGAGAATGAGGTACAGGTCCAACAAGAGGGACAGGTGTGGTGTCTCTACTGTCCTGCACAGAGTGACCTCTGACTCCTCATGAAGGAATCTGCAGAGCTCTCTGCAGCCGGAGAAGGTGTGGTGGATCAGACTCACGAGTCTCTACAAGCTGTCCTCTGCAGAATGCATCGCCTGAGGACACAGAGCTCACATCTGGGTTAGTGATGGTGGGTTAGCTTAGCATCACTGTGCTAGTTTAGCATCACAGTTAGCTCAGCATCAGTATGTTAGCTTAGCATCACTGTGCTAGTTTAGCATCACAGTTAGCTCAGCATCAGTATGTTAGCTTAGCATCACTGTGCTAGTTTAGCATCACTGTTAGCTCAGCATCAGTATGTTAGCTTAGCATCACTGTGTTAAATCAGCATCACAGTGTTAAATCAGCATCACAGTGTTAGCTTAGCATCACTGTGTTAAATCAGCATCACAGTGTTAAATCAGCATCACAGTGTTAGCTTAGCACCACAGTGTTAAATCAGCATCACAGTGTTAAATCAGCATCACAGTGTTAAATCAGCATCACAGTGTTAGCTTATCATCACTGTGTTAAATCAGTACCACTGTGTTAGCTTAACAACACTGTGTTAAATCAGCACCACTGTGTTAGCTTATCATCACAGTGTTAAATCAGCATCACTGTGTTAAATCAGCATCACTGTGTTAAATCAGCATCACTGTGTTAAATCAGCACCACTGTGTTAGCTTAGCATCACAGTGTTAGCTTAGCATCACAGTGTTAAATCAGCACCACTGTGTTAAATCAGCACCACTGTGTTAGCTTAGCATCACAGTGTTAGCTTAGCATCACAGTGTTAAATCAGCACCACTGTGTTAGCTTAGCACCACAGTGTTAAATCAGCACCACTGTGTTAAATCA
>NW_013955346.1:10329-11355 GCF_001266775.1 Austrofundulus limnaeus
CAGCATCACTGTGTTAAATCAGCATCACTGTGTTAAATCAGCATCACTGTGTTAAATCAGCATCACTGTGTTAAATAAGCATCAGTGTTAAATTAGCATCACTGTGTTAGCTTAGCATCCCTGTGTTAGCTTAGCATCCCTATGTTAAATCAGTACCACTGTGTTAGCTTAGCATCACAGTGTTAAATCAGCATCACTGTGTTAGCTTAGCATCACTGTGTTAGCTTAGCATCACTGTGTTAAATCAGCATCACTGTGTTAGCTTAGCATCACTGTGTTAGCTTAGCATCACTGTGTTAAATCAGCATCACTGTGTTAGCTTAGCATCCCTGTGTTAGCTTAGCATCCCTATGTTAAATCAGTACCACTGTGTTAGCTTAGCATCACAGTGTTAAATCAGCATCACCGTGTTAGCTTAGCATCACTGTGTTAGCTTAGCATCACTGTGTTAAATCAGCATCAGTGTTAGCTTAGCATCCCTGTTAGCTTAGCATCCCTGTGTTAAATCAGCACCACTGTGTTAGCTTAGCATCACAGTGTTAGCTTAGCATCCCTATGTTAAATCAGTACCACTGTGTTAGCTTAGCATCACTGTGTTAAATCAGCATCACTGTGTTAAATCAGCATCACTGTGTTAAATCAGCACCACTGTGTTAACTTAGCATCCCTGTGTTAGCTTAGCATCCCTATGTTGAATCAGTACCACTGTGTTAGCTTAGCATCACTGTGTTAGCTTAGCAGCATTGTGTTAGCTTAGCATCCCTATGTTAAATCAGTACCACTGTGTTAGCTTAGCATCACTGTGTTAGCTTAGCAGCATTGTGTTAGCTTAGCATCACTGTGTTAGCTTAGCATCACTGTGTTAAATCAGCATCACTGTGTTAGCTTAGCATCACAGTGTTAAATTAGCATCACTGTGTTAAATCAGCACCACTGTGTTAGCTTAGCATCACTGTGTTAAATCAGCATCACTGTGTTAAATCAGCATCACTGTGTTAAATCAGCATCACTGTGTTAAATCAGCAT
>NW_013955346.1:12355-12796 GCF_001266775.1 Austrofundulus limnaeus
GTTTTTAGGGGAAACTGTTCTCATCTTTTCACAGGCCACACCCACTTCCTGTTACTGACTACTACTTCCTGTTGAAAGGAGCCGACAGCGAGCGGTTTGACTAAAGTCTGTCAGAAGACAGGAGATGAAACCAAACTGACAGTTTAACACTGAACTCTGACGACCTTTACAAACTGAAACCTGCTGGTTCTGGTGCTGGGTCAGGGCCCTGCTGGTTCTGGTGCTGGGTCAGGGCCCTGCTGGTTCTGGTGCTGGGTCAGGGCCCTGCTGGTTCTGGTGCTGGGTCAGGGCCCTGCTGGTTCTGGTGCTGGGTCAGGGCCCTGCTGGTTCTGGTGCTGGGTCAGGGCCCTGCTGGTTCTGGTGCTGGGTCAGGGCCCTGCTGGTTCTGGTGCTGGGTCAGGGCCCTGCTGGTTCTAGGTGCTAGGTCAGGGCCCTGCTGGT
>NW_013955346.1:13846-15086 GCF_001266775.1 Austrofundulus limnaeus
GTGTAAACATAGAACAGGTGGGGGCGGGGTTTAGAACTGTAGGTGTGTTGGATCGTGGTGTAAACATAGAACAGGTGGGGGCGGGGTTTAGAACTGTAGGTGTGTTGGATCGTGGTGTAAACATAGAACAGGTGGGGGCGGGGTTTAGAACTGTAGGTGTGTTGGATCGTGGTGTAAACATAGAACAGGTGGGGGCGGGGTTTAGAACTGTAGGTGTGTTGGATCGTGGTGTAAACATAGAACAGGTGGGGGCGGGGTTTAGAACTGTAGGTGTGTTGGATCGTGGTGTAAACATAGAACAGGTGGGGGCGGGGTTTAGAACTGTAGGTGTGTTGGATCGTGGTGTAAACATAGAACAGGTGGGGGCGGGGTTTAGAACTGTAGGTGTGTTGGATCGTGGTGTAAACATAGAACAGGTGGGGGCGGGGTTTAGAACTGTAGGTGTGTTTTACAGTCAATGCAATGTCCCCATAAAGAATGCTGTACTAGACCAAAAAATGTCTGAATAAACTGAAACTCCAGAAGCAAAATRCACACAAAACAAGAACTAAGATTACAAACTGTTTATTATCAGTCTGTTACCATGGTAACCAGGTGAGAACATGATGGGGCGGAGTCAGTCCTACAATAAGACTTTATTAACAGCAGGAATCAAAACAACACCTGGATTGAAGCTATTTTACATCTTTTACAAAAACTGTGTGTTACAGTTTGTGTTGGTGTGTGTGTGTTACAGTGCGTGTTGGTGTGTGTTACAGTGTGTGTGTCAGCGGTCCAACACGTAGGTCTTGTAGAGGCGGTTCATCTGCTCGAGGAAGATGAAGGTGAGGACGGTGTGAGGGCCAAGGCGAGCGTAGTATGGTGTGAAGCCCTTCCACAGAGAGAAGAAGCCCTCCTTCCCCACCACTCGCACCAACACGTCCTGACACACAGGTGAACACAGGTAAACAACAGGTAAACAAGGTTATATTATCAGATATGATCAGACTAACCTACACATTATCTCACTCCATCCTTTATTATTATTTACTTACATTTTTAATTTAGGTACATTAATTAAAAAACACTTCAACAAAAAAAACTAAAAGTATCTTGTTTAAATTAAAAACAGTGATGTTAATAATAAATAAATCTAGTTTTTATTTTGTTCAGATGTTTTATCAGTTTAAGTCCAACACTCATGTCAAACTGAATAAGATACAAACACAATTCAATTTTCATTGAAATTATTTTAAAATAA
>NW_013955346.1:16086-16396 GCF_001266775.1 Austrofundulus limnaeus
CCACAGAAGAAGAGTTTAAATTCACAGAAGAAGAGTTTAAATTCACAGAAGAAGAGTTTAAATCAACCACAGAAGAAGAACAGAGGTTCAGAGCCCTCAGCCTCACCTGGTCTTGACGATGTCAACAGGCATGGACGCTGCTGTTGTAACCAGACCACTGATCATACTGGCACAGAAGTGACACAGGATGTCGTCCCCAAAGTACCCTGACAACACACACACAGGTAGGTTACAGCTCAGACTGTTCACAGTGTGTGTGTGTGTGTGTGTGTGTGTGTGTGTGTGTGTGTGTGTGTGTGTGTGTGTGTGT
>NW_013955347.1:0-528 GCF_001266775.1 Austrofundulus limnaeus
GTCCTTAATCATTTGGAGAGAAGAGAAGCACTATCTCTGTGACAGGCCTAAGGAAGAGTGAAGAACCTTCTGCTTTGCAAACCTTGACCTCTACCTTTCTGACTTTGCCATCTTTGCTCGGGAAAGCCTGTGTCACAAGCCCAAGAGGCCATTTGTTTCTTGCCAACTGAATGTTCTTGAGGAGCACAACACTTCCTGGTGTAATGTTTGGTTGAGTTACCAGTCACTTTCTGCGTGGCTGCAGTGTTGGGAGAAACTGTTTCCTCCATCGGTCCCAGAAGCTGTTAGATAAATGTTGGACCTGGCGCCACTGATGCTTGTAAAGGTCTGAAACTCCAAACTCTCCTGTAGGTTCTGGAACAACGTTTATTTTCTGAGTGAGTAAAGCAGCAGGAGTTAGGATGAAGGAATCATCAGGGTCAGTGGTCACAGGAACTAGAGGTCTAGCATTAATGATTGCAGCAACCTCTGACATGAATGTTGTCAGGACTTCATGAGTAAGTTTGTCTTTCATCTGGAGGAACATAG
>NW_013955347.1:1187-1995 GCF_001266775.1 Austrofundulus limnaeus
GAGTAGATGTGTTTGACTGGTCCACGAACGGCAATGAATCGCCTGAAGGCATTGATAAAGCTAGATGATTCAAGGGATTCAATGACTTCAATGTGAATGGCTCTCACACTCATACAGGTGAATATTACAGCCCAGCGCTTAGTATGTGAAAGTCCACCTCTTGTCCGCCGTGCGCAGATGATCCAAGGACCAAAGACATCAAGTCCAACATGTGTAAAAGGAGGATCTGTAGAAAGGCGAGCTGCTGGGAGGTCAGCCATTTTCTGAACACTAACGGGAGCTCTGAGTCGTCGACAGATCACACAGTGATGGATAATGCTGCTTGTTTTCCTCTTCCCACCGATGATCCAGAAGCCAGCTGACCGAAGGGCACCTTCAGTAAAGAGTCGGCCCTGGTGATGTACCTTCTCATGGTGGTGTCGAATGATCAAAGTGGCAATATGATGCTGTGCTGGTATAATCACTGGGGTTTTCTCACTTTGACCCAGGTTAGACTGTTGAAGGCGACCTCCAACCTTTAGCAGGCCGTCCACGGCAATGAAAGGATCCAAGTTCTTCAGAGGACTGCTTTGTGGTATCCTTTTCTGTTCCTGAATGCACTTCATTTCCTGGGAATATGTCTCCTCTTGCACTGGACAAAAAGGCCTAATATCCGGGGAGATCCAAGAGTACGTACGTATCTGCCACATATCCAAAATGTTTCCGGAGCTATACGGGGAGATCTCATCTGTAACAGATCCTAGTACAGGATATCCTCCGTATACACAACTGTGAAAGATCCTAGTACAGGATATCCTCCGTATACACA
>NW_013955347.1:2005-2519 GCF_001266775.1 Austrofundulus limnaeus
GGGCAGGTGGGTGGGGGGGTAGGGTTTAGGACCAAGGTGTGAATTAAGTTTATGCTAAATTTAGGGTCGGGTGTGTACTGGAGTGGTTAGTTTTAGGGTAAATGCTCAGGGTTAGGCTGCAGAAATGATCAGTAAATGAATGGAAATCAATGGAAAGTCCACACAAGGATAGAGAAACACAGCATGTGTCTTTGTTTTTATACCAGAATGTCCCTGTGAACTAACTTTAAAACGTTTTATGTTGGTGTTGTAAAAACAAAGCAACAAGGGAGGCAGAAATATTAACTTATCTTTATTACTAATATTAGTCACTGGTGAGGTCGTCGCCAGATCAGTAAATAAAAAGATGTTAAAATAAACTACCTGTGAGATGTCCTGATGCATCTCAGTAATCCAGGTAAAAAATCAAAAGGAAAAAAATTGTATAGGTCCCCTGGATGGGTTCTTCTTTAATGAAACGTGGTGTCTTTTGATCTCTTTTGGTCTCTTTTGATGTTACATCGCTCTTCACGTA
>NW_013955347.1:4172-6183 GCF_001266775.1 Austrofundulus limnaeus
GCCTGAAACTCTCAGACTGAAGAAGTCTCTTGGAAGAGAGACGAAACGTTTCATTAGAGAAGAACCCGTCCAGAGGACCTATACTATTTTTTTCCTTTTACCTGTGAGATAAACATAAAAAAGAATGCAGTTGTTTTTTTTTACTTGTTAGAAAAACTGTTGAATCTTTTTAAACCTTAAGCTGAGTAAACCCTAATTATCAAAAACATAACAATAAAATTGTTGCTGTGATTTATTATTGCAGGAATATTGCTTTGTTCTTTGTTTTTATAGCTTGAGGACAAAAGGCCCAGTGATCTTTTCTGCTCTATGCTTTTATTTTATTGTTGAGTCGTAGAAAATGCCCAGAAAAGCAGGTAGACAAAAATGGGAGATTTCGCCCTCACTTTCAGCAAAAATAATGCTCGGTTTACAGTCAAATGTGGAATTACCAGGCTGCTGACAGATCATTTAAATCCAAAGCAAAAAAATCCCATCATTTTTGCCATCAAAAAGCAGTGAGTATCTCTACTACATCAGCACCGTCTGCATCACAACTCCAGACAATAAGACGTCTCATTTAAATGAAACGTTGTCGGTGTGGGAACTGTTAAATGATAAAATGCTGCCCAGCTCAGAGTATATGCAGAGAGCCCAAATATCTCAGATCATCAACACTTCAGCTCTGAAGCTGAGAGAGCAGAAACTGAGATGCAATTATTTTTCTGTTCCTGCAGGAGCCGTATAATCCACTTAGTGTGATTTGTCAGGGGGGTAAAGTCAAATGATTGTTGAGATTAATGAGATGATAAGAAACAATAAAATTAAGCAGAGACAGCCTTTAAATAAAGTCTGTCAGAAGGAGATTTCTTAAAATGAACAACAGCTCAACACAGAGATAGGAGGTCTCAAAAAATAATGATAGTGAGAGGTACTGCACCCACACCACCCCTGCTCCAGGCCTGCTCCTGGAGGGTTCACCAGTTTCCTTGGCGAAGACAAGGCAGCCCATTTCTGGTGGTGTTCCTTCATCAAGGCCTTGAATCATTTTCAGACTGATCCGTCTCCTGAGGCCACATAAACGACTCAACCAGGTAATGACGCTCTAAAAAACAGAGCCCTACAGATCATGGGGATACTTGAACCATTCTGCCATGTTAAATTGACAATCCTGTGGATTCAAGCGACTGATGTCAGCTTCCTCTGTGGCTTCGGTTTATGAGATGAGATGAGATGCTTTCTCATTTTGTGTGAGCTCAAAGTAGAGTTGCCGCTCCTCCAAATAGAAAGGAGACAACACCCGATGTGGATGCCTCTGTGTGGGGAGTTTATAGGCTGTTACGAGCCGAGTCTCTAGACTTACTCAAGAAACATAGAGTCCAGACTGTTTTTAACATTTGAACAAATGTTTAATTCTGAACAAACAAAAAAAAAACCTCGTCTGAACAAAAGAGAGCAGGGAGCTCCGGTCAAAAAAACAAAAGGGAGCGGCCCCGAAGCAGCCACCAGTTGATCGTCGGATTCAGAAACCACTCCCCTTTCCCTGAACCAAAAAAACCAAGAGAAAAAGGGGCTGGCGCCTCATTGACTGACAACAGCCCAGCACATCAAGCAACAGTTGTCAAATACGACAGGAGTAGGAGCGAGACTGGAGATCTGGGCCCGCAACATCAACATCTCCCTCTGGTCTCCGTGGCTTTCTGAAGCAGGCGGGGCTTGGTCCTTTTAAAGCTGTGCCAGCCAATCAACTGCAAAAGGAAAACACAGATTTTTTGAGGAGCCATTAATGACACCTGGGCACGTCATACAGGAACATCCCACCACAAGAAGACCCCAGGAGAGACTTGGAACTTTCTGAAGAGAATATATACAGGTGCTGGTCATAAAATTAGAATATCATGAAAAAGTAGATTTATTTCAGTAATTCCATTTAAAAAGTGAAACTTGTATATTATATTCATACATTACATACAAACTCATATATGTCTGTGGCACTGCTCAGGTGTTATGATAGCCCAGGTTGCTCTAATAG